>NC_046650.1:13243060-13513192 GCF_900324485.2 Mastacembelus armatus | reverse complement strand
GTGTTAAAATTTCACGGCAAAATGGTCATACTTATAAATTAGTCGGCGTTTTTTGTCCACCAAAATGGTCATACTATACTAAGGCATTTTTTGTCCACCAAAATGGTCATACGAAAGTGTGTAAAAATTGCAAGTAAAGCGGTCATACTATACTATCACTTTTTTTGTCAACCAAAATGGTCATACTATACTAGGGCATTTTTTGTCAACCAAAATGGTCATACTATACTAAGGCATTTTTTGTCAACCAAAATGGTCATACTATACTATGGCATTTTTTGTCAACCAAAATGGTTAAAGTATACTAAGGAATTTTTTGTCCACCAAAATGATCATACTATACTATGGCATTTTTTTATAAACCAAAAGGGTCATATTATATTATGTATAAATTTCAAGTAAAATGGTAATACTATACTATGACATTTTTTGTCCACCAAAATGGTCATACTATACTATGGCATTTTTTGTCAACCAAAATGGTCATACTATACTAAGGCATTTTCTAGCAACCAAAATGGTCATACTATACTATGGCATTTTTTGTCAACCAAAATGGTCATACTATACTATGGCATTTTTTGTCCACCAAAATGGTCATACTATAGTGTGTAAAAAGCGCAAGTAAAATGGTCATACTATACTAAGGCATTTTTTGTCCACCAAAATGGTCATACTATAGTGTGTAAAAAGCGCAAGTAAAATGGTCATACTATACTAAGGCATTTTTTGTCCACCAAAATGGTCATACTATAGCGTGTAAAAATTGCAAGTAAAATGGTCATACTATACTAAGGCATTTTCTAGCAACCAAAATGATCATACTATAATAAGGCATTTTTTGTCAACCAAAATGGTCATACTATACTAAGGCATTTTCTAGCAACCAAAATGGTCATACTATACTATGGCATTTTTTGTCAACCAAAATGGTCATACTATAGTGTGTTAAAATTTCAAGGAAAATGGTCATACTATACTAAGGCATTTTTTGTCTACCAAAATGGCCATATTATTCTAAGGCATTTTTTGTCCACCAAAATGGTCATACGAAAGTGTGTAAAAAGCGCAAGTAAAATGGTCATACTATACTATGGCATTTTTTGTCAACCAAAATGGTCATACTATAGTGTGTTAAAATTTCAAGGAAAATGGTCATACTATACTATGGCATTTTTTGTCCACCAAAATGGTCATACTATAGTGTGTAAAAATTGCAAGTAAAATGGTCATACTATACTAAGGCATTTTTTGTCTACCAAAATGGCCATATTATTCTAAGGCATTTTTTGTCCACCAAAATGGTCATACTATAGCGTGTAAAATTTGCAAGTAAAATGGTCATACTATACTAAGGCATTTTCTAGCAACCAAAATGATCATACTATACTATGGCATTTTTTTGTCCACCAAAATGGTCATACTATACTAAGGCATTTTCTAGCAACCAAAATGATCATACTATACTATGGCATTTTTTGTCAACCAAAATGGTCATACTATACTATGGCATTTTTTGTCAACCAAAATGGTCATACTATAGTGTGTAAAAAGCGCAAGTAAAATGGTCATACTATACTAAGGCATTTTTTGTCAACCAAAATGGTCATACTAAAGCATGTAAAAATTGCAAGTAAAATGGTCATACTATACTAAGGCATTTTCTAGCAACCAAAATGGTCATACTATACTAAGGCATTTTTTGTCAACCGAAATGGTCAAACGTAAGTGTGTTAAAATTTCAAGTAAAATGATCATACTATACTAAGGCATTTTTTGTCAACCAAAATGGTTATACTATATTAAGGCATTTTTTGTCAACCAAAATGGTCATACTAAAGCATGTAAACAGCGCAAGTAAAATGGTCATACTATACTATGGCATTTTTTGTCCACCAAAATGGTCATACGAAAGTGTGTAAAAATTGCAAGTAAAGCGGTCATACTATACTATGACTTTTTTTGTCAACTAAAATGGTCATACTATACTAGGGCATTTTTTGTCAAACAAAATGGTTATACTATATTAAGGCATTTTTTGTCAACCAAAATGGTCATACTAAAGCATGTAAAAATTGCAAGTAAAATGGTCATACTATACTAAGGATTTTTTGTCAACCGAAATGGTCATACTATACTATGGCATTTTTTGTCAACCAAAATGGTCATACTATACTATGGCATTTTTTGTCCACCGAAATTGTCAAATATAAGTGTGTTAAAATTTCAAGTAAAATGGTCATACTATACTAAGATATTTTTTGTCAATCAAAATAGTCATACTATACTAGGGCATTTTTTGTCAACCAAAATGGTCATACTATACTAGGGCATTTTTTGTCCACCAAAATGGTCATATTATACTATGGCATTTTTTTGTAAACCAAAAGGGTCATATTATATTATGTATAAATTTCAAGTAAAATGGTAATACTATACTATGACATTTTTTGTCAACCAAAATGGTCATACTAAAGCATGTAAAAATTGCAGGTAAAATGGTCATACTATACTATGACATTTTTTTGTCCACCAAAATGGTCATACTATAATATGGCATTTTTTGTCCACCAAAATGGTCATACTATAGCGTGTAAAAATTGCAAGTAAAATGGTCATACTATACTAAGGCATTTTTTGTCAACCAAAATGGTCATACTATACTAAGGCATTTTTTGTCAACCAAAATGGTCATACTATACTAAGGCATTTTTTGTCCACCAAAATGGTCATACGAAAGTGTGTAAAAATTGCAAGTAAAGCGGTCATACTATACTATGACATTTTTTGTCAACCAAAATGGTCATACTAAAGCATGTAAAAATTTCAAGTAAAATGGTCATACTATACTATGGCATTTTTTGTCCACCAAAATGGTCAAACGTAAGTGTGTTAAAATTTCAAGGAAAATGGTCATACTATACTATGACATTTTTTGTCCACCAAAATGGTCATACTATACTATGGCATTTTTTGTCCACCAAAATGGTCATACTAAAGCATGTAAAAATTGCAAGTAAAATGGTCATACTATACTATGACATTTTTTGTCAACCAAAATGGTCATACTATACTATGGCATTTTTTGTCCACCAAAATGGTTATATTATACTATGGAATTTTTTTGTCAAACAAAATGGTCATACTATACTATGGCATTTTTTGTCAACCAAAATGGTCATACTATACTAAGGAATTTTTTGTCAACCAAAATGGTCATACGAAAGTGTAAAAATTGCAAGTAAAATGGTCATACTATACTAAGGCATTTTTTGTCAACCAAAATGGTCACACTATATTAGGGCATTGTTTGTCCACGAAAAGGGTCATTTTATACTATGTATAAATTGCAAGTAAAATGGTCATACTATATTGACATTTTTTGTCAACCAAAATGGTCATACGAAAGTGTGTAAAAATTGCAAGTAAAATGGTCATACTATACTATGGCATTTTTTGTCAACCAAAATGGTCATACTATAGTGTGTTAAAAATTTCAAGGAAAATGGTCATACTATACTGTGGCATTTTTTGTCAACCAAAATGGTTAAAGTATACTAAGGAATTTTTTGTCCACCAAAATGATCATACTATACTATGGCATTTCTTTATAAACCAAAAGGGTCATATTATAATATGTATAAATTTCAAGTAAAATGGTAATACTATACTATGGCATTTTTTGTCAACCAAAATGGTCATACGAAAGTGTGTAAAAAGCGCAAGTAAAATGGTCATACTATACTAAGGCATTTTTTGACCACCAAAATGGTCATACTATAGCGTGTAAAAAGCGCAAGTAAAATGGTCATACTATACTAAGGCATTTTCTAGCAACCAAAATGATCATACTATACTAAGGCATTTTTTGTCAACCAAAATGGTCATACTATAGTGTGTTAAAATTTCAAGGAAAATGGTCATACTATACTATGGCATTTTTTGTCCACCAAAATGGTCATACTATACTATGGCATTTTTTGTCAACCAAAATGGTCACACTAAAGCATGTAAAAATTGCAGGTAAAATGGTCATACTATACTAAGGCATTTTTTGTCCACCAAAATGGTCATACTATACTAAGGCATTTTCTAGCAACCAAAATGATCATACTATACTATGGCATTTTTTGTCAACCAAAATGATCATACTATACTATGGCATTTTTTGTCAACCAAAATGGTCATACTATAGTGTGTTAAAATTTCAAGGAAAATGGTCATACTATACTATGGCATTTTTTGTCCACCAAAATGGTCATACTATAGTGTGTAAAAATTGCAAGTAAAATGGTCATACTATACTAAGGCATTTTTTGTCTACCAAAATGGCCATATTATTCTAAGGCATTTTTTGTCCACCAAAATGGTCATACTATAGCGTGTAAAATTTGCAAGTAAAATGGTCATACTATACTAAGGCATTTTCTAGCAACCAAAATGATCATACTATACTAAGGAATTTTTTGTCAACCAAAATGGTCATACTATAGTGTGTAAAAAGCGCAAGTAAAATGGTCATACTATACTAAGGCATTTTTTGTCAACCAAAATGGTCATACTATAGTGTGTTAAAATTTCAAGGAAAATGGTCATACTATACTATGGCATTTTTTGTCAACCAAAATGGTCATACTATACTATGGCATTTTTTGTCAACCAAAATGGTCATACTATACTATGGCATTTTTTGTCAACCAAAATGGTCATACTATACTATGGCATTTTTTGTCAACCAAAATGGTCATACTAAAGTGTGTAAAAATTGCAGGTAAAGCGGTCATACTATACTATGACTTTTTTTGTCAACCAAAATGGTCATACTATACTAAGGCATTTTCTAGCAACCAAAATGGTCATACTATACTAAGGCATTTTTTGTCAACCAAAATGGTCATACGAAAGTGTGTAAAAATTGCAAGTAAAATGGTCATACTATACTAAGGCATTTTTTGTCCACCAAAATGGTCATACTATAGCGTGTAAAAATTGCAAGTAAAATGGTCATACTATACTAAGGCATTTTCTAGCAACCAAAATGGTCATACTATACTATGGCATTTTTTGTCAACCAAAATGGTTAAAGTATACTAAGGAATTTTTTGTCCACCAAAATGGTCATATTATACTATGGCATTTCTTTATAAACCAAAAGGGTCATATTATATTATGTATAAATTTCAAGTAAAATGGTAATACTATACTATGACATTTTTTGTCCACCAAAATGGTCATACTATAGCGTGTAAAAATTGAGAGTAAAATGGTCATACTATACTAAGGCATTTTTTGTCCACCAAAATGGTCATACTATACTAAGGCATTTTCTAGCAACCAAAATGGTCATACTATACTAAGGCATTTTTTGTCAACCAAAATGGTCATACGAAAGTGTGTAAAAATTGCAAGTAAAATGGTCATACTATACTAGGGCATTTTTTGTCAACCAAAATGGTCACACTATATTAGGGCATTGTTTGTCCACGAAAAGGGTCATTTTATAGTATGTATAAATTGCAAGTAAAATGGTCATACTATACTGACATTTTTTGTCAACCAAAATGGTCATACGAAAGTGTGTAAAAATTGCAAGTAAAATGGTCATACTATACTATGACATTTTTTTGTCCACCAAAATGGTCATACTATAGCGTGTAAAAATTGCAAGTAAAATGGTCATACTATACTAAGGCATTTTTTGTCCACCAAAATGGTCATACTATACTATGGCATTTTTTGTCAACCAAAATGGTCATACTATAGTGTGTAAAAAGCGCAAGTAAAATGGTCATACTATACTAAGGCATTTTTTGTCCACCAAAATGGTCATACTATAGCGTGTAAAAAGCGCAAGTAAAATGGTCATACTATACTAAGGCATTTTCTAGCAACCAAAATGATCATACTATACTAAGGCATTTTTTGTCAACCAAAATGGTCATACTATACTATGGCATTTTTTGTCAACCAAAATGGTCATACTATAGTGTGTTAAAATTTCAAGGAAAATGGTCATACTATACTATGGCATTTTTTGTCCACCAAAATGGTCATACTATAGTGTGTAAAAAGCGCAAGTAAAATGGTCATACTATACTAAGGCATTTTTTGTCTACCAAAATGGCCATATTATTCTAAGGCATTTTTTGTCCACCAAAATGGTCATACTATAGCGTGTAAAATTTGCAAGTAAAATGGTCATACTATACTAAGGCATTTTCTAGCAACCAAAATGATCATACTATACTATGGCATTTTTTGTCAACCAAAATGGTCATACTATACTAAGGCATTTTCTAGCAACCAAAATGATCATACTATACTATGGCATTTTTTGTCAACCAAAATGGTCATACTATACTAAGGCATTTTTTGTCCACCAAAATGGTCATATTATAGTGTGTAAAAAGCGCAAGTAAAATGGTCATACTATACTAAGGAATTTTTTGTCCACCAAAATGGTCTTACTATAGTGTGTAAAAAGCGCAAGTAAAATGGTCATACTATACTAAGGCATTTTTTGTCAACCAAAATGGTCATACTAAAGCATGTAAAAATTGCAGGTAAAATGGTCATACTATACTAAGGCATTTTCTAGCAACCAAAATGGTCATACTATACTAAGGGATTTTTTGTCAACCAAAATGGTCAAACGTAAGTGTGTTAAAATTTCAAGTAAAATGATCATACTATACTAAGGCATTTTTTGTCAACCAAAATGGTCATACTATACTAAGGCATTTTTTTGTCAAAAAAAATGGTCATACTATAGTGTGTTAAAATTTCAAGGAAAATGGTCATACTATACTATGGCATTTTTTGTCCACCAAAATGGTCATACTATACTATGGCATTTTTTGTCAACCAAAATGGTCATACTATACTATGGCATTTTTTGTCAACCAAAATGGTCATACTATACTAAGGCATTTTTTTGTCAACCAAAATGGTCATACTATACTATGGCATTTTTTGTCCACCAAAATGGTCATACGAAAGTGTGTAAAAATTGCAAGTAAAGCGGTCATACTATACTATGACTTTTTTTGTCAACTAAAATGGTCATACTATACTAGGGCATTTTTTGTCAACCAAAATGGTCATACTATAGTGTGTAAAAATTGCAAGTAAAATGGTCATACTATACTAAGGCATTTTTTGTCCACCAAAATGGTCATACTATACTAAGGCATTTTCTAGCAACCAAAATGATCATACTATACTAAGGCATTTTCTAGCAACCAAAATGGTCATACGAAAGTGTGTAAAAATTGCAAGTAAAGCGGTCATACTATACTATGACATTTTTTTGTCCACCAATATGGTCATACTATACTATGGCATTTTTTGTCCACCAAAATGGTCATACTATAGTGTGTAAAAATTGCAAGTAAAATGGTCATACTATACTAAGGCATTTTCTAGCAACCAAAATGATCATACTATACTAAGGCATTTTTTGTCAACCAAAATGGTCATACTATACTATGGCATTTTTTGTCAACCAAAATGGTCATACTATACTATGGCATTTTTTGTCCACCAAAATGGTCATACTATAGTGTGTAAAAAGCGCAAGTAAAATGGTCATACTATACTAAGGAATTTTTTGTCCACCAAAATGGTCATACTATAGTGTGTAAAAAGCGCAAGTAAAATGGTCATACTATACTAAGGCATTTTTTGTCAACCAAAATGGTCATACTATAGCATGTAAAAATTGCAAGTAAAATGGTCATACTATACTAAGGCATTTTCTAGCAACCAAAATGGTCATACTATACTAAGGCATTTTCTAGCAACCAAAATGGTCATACTATACTAAGGCATTTTTTGTCAACCGAAATGGTCATACTAAAGCATGTAAAAATTGCAAGTAAATGGTCATACTATACTAAGGCATTTTTTGTCAACCAAAATGGTCATACTATACTATGGCATTTTTTGTCAACCAAAATGGTCATACTATACTAAGGCATTTTTTGTCAACCAAAATGGTCATATTATACTATGGAATTTATTTGTCAAACAAAATGGTCATACTATACTATGGCATTTTTTGTCAACCAAAACGGTCATACTATAGCGTGTAAAAATTGTCAATCAAAATGGTCATACTATATTAGGGCATTTTTTGTCAACCAAAATGGTCATACTATACTAGGGCATTTTTTGTCCACCTAAATGGTCATATTATACTATGGCATTTTTTTGTAAACCAAAAGGGTCATATTATATTATGTATAAATTTCAAGTAAAATGATAATACTATAATAAGGCATTTTTTGTCAACCAAAATGGTCATACTATACTATGGCATTTTTTGTCCACCAAAATGGTCATACTATAGCGTGTAAAAATTGCAAGTAAAATGGTCATACTATACTAAGGAATTTTCTAGCAACCAAAATGATCATACTATAATAAGGCATTTTTTGTCAAAAAAAATGGTCATACTATAGTGTGTTAAAATTTCAAGGAAAATGGTCATACTATACTATGGCATTTTTTGTCAACCAAAATGGTCATACTATACTATGGCATTTTTTGTCAACCAAAATGGTCATACTATACTAAGGCATTTTTTGTCAACCAAAATGGTCATACTATACTAAGGCATTTTTTGTCAACCGAAATGGTCATACTAAAGCATGTAAAAATTGCAAGTAAAATGGTCATACTATACTATGGCATTTTTTGTCAACCAAAATGGTCATACTATAGTGTGTATAAATTGCAAGTAAAATGGTAATACTATACTATGACATTTTTTGTCAATCAAAATGGTCAAACGAAAGTTTTACAATTTCAAGTAACATGGTAATACTATATACTAAGGCATTTTTTGTCAACCGAAATGGTTATACTATACTAAGGCATTTTTTTGTCAACCAAAGTGGTCATACTATACTAAGGTATTTTTTGTCAACTAAAATGGTCATATTATACTAAGGCATTTTCTGGCAACCAAAATGCTCATACTAAAGTGTCTACAAATTGCAAGTAAAATGGTCATACTATACTATGACATTTTTTGTCAACCAAAATGGTCATACTACATTATGGCATTTTTTTGTCAACCAAAATGGTCATACTAAAGTGTGTTAAAATTGCAAGTAAAATGGTCATACTATAGTGTGTAAAAATTGCAAGTAAAATGGTCATACTATACTAAGCCATTTTTTGTCAACTATAGTAGTCATAGTATGGTAAGCAAATTTTATAGTGATGTTAAAAAAGTATGTGGTATGTCATGAAAAATGTGCGTAAAAATCTGCATAGCATGAAAAAATTTAGATCGAGGCTCACTATAACACATCGTTATTGTGACTGGATTGACTGGGATTAGTGTGGACAGAAGATGGATGTGACTATTGTACACCAACTCAAAATGAGTGCCCTTTTTTCTGCCTCAGGTCTGACGCTATAACGACCCTCCCTCCTTCGAAGGAAGCTTAAAAACAATCTCCAAAAGAGTCAAAGTGGCACTGGAATGTGGTGGGCGTTAGTCAACCAGTCAAGTCCATCAGTCAGCCTGGCAAGGGCTCTGCTGTCTCTCACTCCAGAGAACAGGTAGCCTGAACTGGTTTCTACAAAAGCTGAGTTGGAGATTTAATGCAATATAAAGCCGCTGGGCCCTTTTAGCAATTTGAAGTCAATATACAAATACTCCCACACACAACTGGATAGACCTTCCATCCCTGTCCCTTTATGTGTAAATGTGCTGAATGGAGGGGTTTAAGTACACCCAGCTAGTGTTTGTTTCCCCAAAGAACCCATCCCACTACTTCCATCTTCCTTTTCCTGATCTGTAGCAACACATCAATGGCCAGTCAGCTCAAAACCCTAATACAGACTCACATTGCTAGCTTTTTTTTTTTATTATTCAGCTGTCCATTCACAGTTCACATAATCACTGCATAAAGTTAGTTGTTGATACCCTGCAGATTGCCAAATCTGTTCCTTGGTGAGAGCAGGTTTTATCAAGATTTTTATTTATTTATTTTTTAAATGAAGCACCATCAGCAATGATGCAGTTTAAGGTTTTTTCCAGATGTAAGGAATGCAGTATTACCTTATGCAGTGCTGCTGTTAACACTGTGAGGTAGCTGTTGGTAGTTAGGTGCCTGTTAAAGCAAGAAGCGCTGAATGCAGGAGAGAATAAAATATACAGTGATGTTGTGCTGTTTATGCTTTTATGTGCATTATTTCCTCATATAACAATAATTCCTTTTTATCCGAATTGTTGACACAAACTTGATCATTTTTCAGAAATTTGAAAGTGAAAGCAAATAGCTAGATTTACCCTCTGTGGAGTGTGAGTAAATATAAATAAGCAGTCCCTGGCCAGCAGGGCCTGAGGCTATTGCATTGCTAGCAGGCAAACAGCCACCTTACTGCTTCAGCAGGGTAGGCAGCCTATTAAGACACTTGACAGCTGATTTAGCTCCCTCTTAATGGACAGAGGAATGTGCTGCAGAAACCCCACAATTTGTTACATAACAGCTATGCTGTGGCTGGCAGAATCAGTGTAAAGTATGTAAATATTGTAACACTGTGAGACTACACAAATGTTTAAAGAAATTAACGCACACAGTTGCCATGAACCATGCCAAAGCATAATTTCTCTTCCTCCTCACTGGACTTCATGAGCCCAGCACTTGAAACGATTTGAACCAGGGCTTACATCACCACGATACGGATGAAGACAACCACTCTGGCATAGGACATAGTGTTGGTGTTCCATTAGTGATTACACTGTGTGTACTGTGTCTGCTTAAAGCATTCACTGTAGTCAAAACGAATTGGACTTTTTTTTACCTGCAAGGTATGGGTTGCCAAGTGTAAGTACACCCTCAATCATCACATTATAACACAAAGTTGGTTAAACATCATGGATATCAATCTGGACCTACAGCCCAATCAGATTGCACAGTGCAGTTACTCCAAAATAGCAGGTTCACTGTCTCTACCAGTACAGTCTTAGGAGCATGAAGCAGATACCAGGAGACTCTATGCAGAGGTGGTCAGAGCTGTAGGAAGGCAACAGCCCAGCAGGACCAGTATATGCTCCTGTGTGCAAGGAAGAACAGGAGGAGCTACAGAATGACCTGTTGTGTATGATTCTGACTAAACTGTCAGAACAAGACTTCATGTTTTTTAGTAGAGCTTACAGCATTGTGCAGCTCAACTGACATTCACCACAGATGAGAGCAGGTTCACACGGAGCACACGGACAGGTGTAAAAAAGTCTGAGGTCACTGTGGTGAACGTTATATTGGCTGTAACATCATAAGCATCAGAGCAAGATTGGTGCTGGGTCAGTGATGTTTTGGGAAGGCATATCATTAGAGGGATGCACAGACCTACAAAGGTTCTCTGACTGCTGTGAGGCACTGGGGTGATATCCTCAGATTGACTGTCAGACCCTGGTCCTTGTGCAGTGGGCCCTAGGTTCCATCTGGTGCAGGACAATGCCTGGACTCGTGGCAACTAGGCAGGTCCTGTAGGCAGGTCCTGGATGACCAAGGCATTGATGACACTGACAGGCGGCATCAGCCTTCCATGGGTTGATGATTTTAGTTTTCATCGATCATTGTTGATGTCATTTTGTTCTGAACAAATTGTACAATTTACAAAAGTTTTTAACTTACAGAATTCACTCATCAAGAGCCAATGTGTGATTTTAGTGTTCCCTTAATTTTTTGCACAGTATAGCAACATAGATGCATAGAGAAACAAAGTGTCAAATTTTAAAAATAGCAAACAAATACTATGCTATTTAACATTTAAAACTTAAAATAAATTAGCAATTAAAACTTAATCAGAAATCATTTCATAATAAAATAAGCGTAACTGATAGGACACACTTGAATAAGCAGTTGGGTGATACAGCAATTATATTTTAACAATATTTATTTCTTTAAAGCATTTAAAGCCTGTTTCTATTGTCAATCAGTCAATGCTCTGTAACTTACTTACAATGTATCACTCAGTCCCAAGACCATTTGTTCCTGCTGACAAAAACCTTAAAAACAGGTCACACATATACAGACACATTTTTAAAAGAGGTTAAATAATTCCTGCTACAAATTTCTAGCTGGCTACTGTAGTTTTGGCAAACGTGAACAAAAGGTGCATTTCGTGGGGATTATTTTCAGCTGTACATTTATACACATTTGATAAGCTAGTCAGTATGTAAAGGAGGGATTATCTCCAAATACTACAGTCCCCATAAATTATATTTAACCTTATGAAGAGGATGAATTCATTTTTGGTTTTCACCTTTACATGGAATTTTTCAAACAAGAAAATAATATTGAATATCAGTAGATTTAGGTAAGGCTATAACATAGTAGCCACTAAAATGAACTTCTGTTATTTGTGCTTATGAACAAGCAGTAATTTGATAATGCAGAGTAAATATTAGTGGCAGTGTCATTACACATTGCAACTGATGTACGTGTGCTTTATTAATTGAATTATTTACATAGTAATCTTATTGGGTCTCAACTGTAGCTGTATCACATTGTGAAGGATAGTTTTACACACTAATTCATTCATGAAATGCTCTACTCAAATATTAACAGAAATAAAGCAGCACTGCAACAATCAATGAAAATTAAGGGGGTCTAGGAACAGTGTTACTGAAAATCAGATTGTGACCTTAGCAAGACTTGCTTAGAAGGATACATGCTCTGACAACACAGATGTCAGAGGGGACCCTCAGGACCTCAGCCTGTCACCACATGATAGCCAAGACGTGGGGGGCTAGGTTAGTGTAGTCTTAGCCAGCAAGGGAAGGGGTCAAAGTTCACTGTGTATGCCGCGCTGCTTTAGCACCGGCTGACAAGCCACAGGAGTCTGAAAGTCCATGATATACTGGCATTTGCTGGGCTCCTTCACTGATCGCAAGGCTGTCTCTGTTCCACATGTCAATCTGACCTAGAAAAGCACAAAGAAAAGAAAGTTGGGGTATCACAGGGAGAAGAGCAGTTTTTAGTCAACAGCCTTTTTTTTTTTAAACTTATTAAAGCCTTAAACTTTTGTGAAGTAGTAGTATTCAAATCACAGAAAACTACTGGAGCTGGAGGATTAAACATATTCACAGTCTCTCCTCAAGTAAAGTGAAGTATGTTTCATTGCTACCTAGCCTGCAGTCAGAGTGTACGAGAACCAAAGTGTGTAGCTGTGACTGCAGGACACTGTGGCATTATGGGACATCACTGCTGCCGCCCCCATGTGTGAACAGGACAGGGGAAGATGTGATTACCACTGTCATGAGTTTAATAGGTGACTTTGACGCCCTCTGCAAGGAGCGAAAAGTGAAAAGCAACTTATTTTACTTCTAGGAGGTTTCCATAGCAACCTCACACATCACACTGCACCCCGAACAGACAATTGCTCTGGCGAACAAAAGCACCTGGAGAGTTAGAGAGATGGAGACTTGACAGGTATTGTTGTGGTGAAGTTTAAGGCTGGTACAACTGGTAATTTGGTTTTGTCCCCTATTTAGACTAAAAATAGTCTTTTATTATGTCACTTAGTATCTTGTTGCACAGAGACGTTAAGTGGGTGTGTGCCGCTTGGTGAGACAAACTGTTTTCTTATATTTGTGTGCATGATTATTGGTGGTTCAGTTTTGCTTGCAGGTGCCAGAGCCGCAGATCAGCATTACACATTTTATATTTACAATTACGTGTTATATATTATGTGTTTTATGTGTTATATATTTACAATTTCTGTATTCAGTTTTGTCACATTTAAGATCAGTTTACATGTCTTGGGAAGAGAGTATAAATTTATAACAAACGTTCAATGTGAAAGTAGAAGTGACAAGTCCGTGAAGTGGCAGTATTCACAGTACTCTGTTCCTGAATTATCCCTTTAACATATAAAAAAGTGACACATCTTAACATTCAAACTAACTTCAAAATGTCTAATAAAAAAAAGTTACCAAAAAGAAGCAGGCCAAAAACAGGCAGACTAACAGCGTAGTCATTTTATTTGGAGGTAAAACTTAAAGTACAAATTATAGTATGTCAGGTTGCCCCGTAAACTGGTTAAGGTTTGCTATGGACATTTAAGATGAATTTGCCCTTGCCCAAGTTTGACTAACCTGGGAGTTTGTTAAAAACCTGTGTGATCACCTACATTCACTGTGTACCACCCATCTACCTCCAGTTAGCAGCAGGGATCCATCCCCAGAGCCCAAAAGTATTTTAATTAGGTACAAATCTTAAAAAAAAAAAAGCCAGATATTGAGCGAAACTGGAATTATCCTGGAAACAATGGGAGAAGCTGGTTTAGATCTTGAGCCAAGTTGTCCTTGAATTTAATAACTGAAACAGCTCACCCTTCCCCAGTGATTTTTAAGATACACTGCACACTGCTTGAGTTTGGATTACTTCAATATCCACTAGTTAAACAATACATCACTGGTCCTCAAGTATAGACTAGTACAAGACTGTGTTTCAGAGCAGAGGAAGACAGCCCTAGATGAGGTTCAGCATTTCAAATATAATGAGCGTCGACTTCTGACGAGACTTCATCTATGCACGGTTAGGGGCTCGTATCAAAGGAATTCAATTTAGTCTTTTGAAAGGGGGCCCCTGGATGGCATGAGTACATACATTTGCAAATGACATTTACTTGGCTCTAATTTGAAGAGGGGGCCAGGCAAAGGAGTCAGATGATTAAATGTGCTACATTTTTAATTGACTAAATTCACACACAAAAATGTAAATGGATCTTATAAAAGTGACTGAAAGATGAGGGAATTCTGGGGGAAATGCAGAGGAGAAGAAGAGAAAGCTGCAAGAAAATGCAACCAGAGCAATACTAACCATAAACCCAATGCAGACTGACAGCAGCTTCTATTACTTGAGTTTCACTCTTTTTGCCAGGCTGCTGAGCAAGGCATGTGGACTGAATGTCATTTACTGATTGACTACTGAAATGCACATGCGCAGAATGAAGCGTGCAGAGAGTGTACATCGGTTTGAAGGCTTCAAACTTCATATAGTTTCTATATAAACTGTTGTCACTGCGGTCTATCTGAAATAATGAGCTAATTGTTTCTGAAAACAAATTGTGTAGCACCTCATATAAAACTCCATTCACCTCTATTGTAATGAGGTGGCAGCACAAAAATCTTAGAAGGGGATATCTCGAAACCTAAACACACTAGGCTAAACTGAAATTCTCCATCCAGTAAAGGATTGTGAGGGGGCTGGAGTCGATCCCAGCTCACACCACGTCTACTACAGGGATTACACACAGAGACAAACATTCACATCACATTCACACCTACGGGCCAATTAGAGTCACCAATCAAGCCGACATGCACGTCTTTGACTATGTGAGGACATTGTAAACCCACAAAGACCTATCCCCAAGAGAAGAGTGGTGAGTATAACATGACTGTTGCTTATATGAAGTACAGGCCTACAGTATTCACAAGACTACATGCAGGTAACAACACAAGAGTGACTGAGTGGAGAGAAGCATGAGTATATCATGTTGAATCAACATTTAATTTTAAAAGAAGAATTTCATTTGTAAACAAGTGAAAATGAGCGTAAATTAGACAACAGGAAGGCTCCTTCCTAAAATGGAAAACTAGTAATAACGCCCCTGTCTCTGCAGATCATTTGTTCATCTATCTATTAGTTTATTCTGCCTCTTAGTGCTCTGCTAGTGTTGTGATCATGCACATGCCCCTTCTAAGATCATGTGCGTATTGTTTTGTGTGTACTTACTGTAGTACTGCGTGAACCTCCTTGCCAGCAGGGCTCTCCATTCTCATACACCATCTGACTGTACTGGTTCTTTGGTGTTCCAGCCCACATCCCCCACTTTCTGAAATTAAAAGAAAACATATGTTTACTTTTAATATTAGATGTGCCCATGAAACCAAAGCTTCTATTTGTCAAACCAAACAAAAATCATTTCCTGTTTCTTAATCTTTTACTAACAGCTGGGACACATTGAGAACAGAAACATAAACTTCTTTTAAACAAGAGTAGGTTGGCTTATTGAATTAAATCTCTTTCTCCCAATAAAAACAAAATCCTGGCAAGATGGCCAGTCTGGCAGTGCCCTCCATTGGTTCCTGGCACTGGCGCACTTGTGTCCCCTCTCATCTTTAACAATGGAGGGGAAATATTAATTATCATTTTGTCAGAGTTAATTCTGTGTACAATAATACACGAGGGAAGGAGAAGGGGGGAAAAAAAGAAAGAAGAAAACAACGCCAATGAAACTCATCTCAAACGAGGCTCTGCCTGCCCAGTGCTAGCTAATTACATTCACACCAAACATTTCAAGGGGAGTTAGGAAAACCAAAGCAAACTGGAACACTGTCCAACACAGTACCAACAGATGCTATTTGATAACACTTTCACAACTTTCCTCTGATCTTTTGTTGAACCGGAGCAGCTACTCTGAGGTGGGGTCGACTGCAGTCATGCTGCTGGTAAGTATTGATTTCTGATAAGCCTAGCAGCTATTTTCTGCCATACTCAGGACAGATGACATATAATAAAATCAAACTCTTATTTTCACGGAAACATACACTAAATAGGAAAATAAACCTGATGCTCTGTGGGGTTTTATGTTATAATCAACAGCTTGTCAATGGTCTGTTAATCATTGTGAATAAAGAGCTACTAAAGGCTATAAATACAACATATTGTTCTTTTAATCTGTCTAAGTGCTTTTCTCAGCAATGCCAACCCTGTCACAAGTGTACAACGCTTGATCAATGTGTCTACATTGACCTTTTCCACACTAAATTAAAGGAGCAAGATTGGCTCTGCTCTATAAGTGCTGCTTTTAGTATTAGGGAAGCTAATCTGCTATAATTCATGGCCTATTACTATATTTTATTACTAGAGTTAATTGATTTCAATATTAGAATGATGGCCTGACATTGAATCCTTGTGTCAAAGTGATTGACATTTGCATATCACACTATTGCTCACATTATGAATACATTTATCCAGAATGACTTTTTGCAGCGTTGCTCCTAAAATCAAATGTCAGTAATCACAAATGTCACGTCAGACTGAAAAAAAAAAAAAAAAAAAGAGAAAAGGACGATGAGAAATTTGGATTTACAGTTTACAGGTATCAAGTTATGTCCATCAAACATAGAATTTCTTTCCACATTTCTTTAAAGGACATTTTATTCTCATTTGACCTTGAAAACAGCAGACCCGGAGTCCTCCCCACTTTCCAGAAAGCACTCTCGAGCTTTCACAGGCACACAGATGTCTCCAGGTCCCAGTGTGGCCTTTCTGCCATCCATGATGTGCATGGGTTATTTAAGAAGCCTGAATGGGTCAGTCAGAGGTGAATTGCTCACACAAGTGGAAGCTGGCTGGACCTGAGTGTGTATGCATTTTTCTTCCAAACTATTTGATTGGGTTTTAGTACTCTCTTAGTACCAGCAGACCCTGGTATGGAGCTAGGGCCAGCAGCCACACCAAATGGAGAAAATGACAATGCTCCAGCTCTCACTGTTCAGGCCTCCTGGTTCATCCCCAAACCTCATCCTCCAACAAACCTCTTTCCCTCATTTCAGTGTCATTCACTCCTTTCCTTCGTTAGCCCTCCTGTACCACAGGAGGCAGTGTGGCCTCAGTCAATTATACATGGCCAGTCATTTAAGTTTTCAGATGTAATCTCATTGACAGATCATTCCCTGGAATATCATCTATTTGCACTTGGTGTTTGCTACAATTATTACCAGAGCAGTGCACAGCTAGTTACATTTACACCTCTGAACTTACTGCTTAATTTCATGTCATAAATATCTTAGTTTCACCCTGTGACAGACAACACAGCAAAAGCTAAATGTACAGAACCTGTATCTGTATCTTCTGTAGGTGTCCCTGGTCCTGGAGCTGTATATTGTTGATGTGCAGTTACTGGTCCCACCAACCTGCAGTGTCTATTTGTTGTTTATTGTTGCTGTTCTTTTCTCTCTCCTCTATCCACTCACCCCAACCGGTCGAGGCAGATGGCCGCCCAGACTGAGCCTGGTTCTGCTGGAGGTTTTTTCTTCCGTTAAAGGGAGTTTTTCCTCTCCACTGTCACCAAGTGGTGCTCATAAGGGATTTGTTGGGTTTTTAGTTTTAGTTTTTGTAAAGTGCCTTGAGATGATTTGTATTGTGATTTGCCGCTATAGAAATAGAATAGAACAATAGAATAGAACAGAACAGAACAGAACAGAATAGAATAGAATAGAACTTTAATGACAGGATCATTTTCTCATTCAGTTAACACAGTTTTGTTTTAAGCTGCAGCCACAACACAGGATACTGACTAATTATCTGGGTTACTATATGTATTTTCTACACTTTTAACATGTTGGCTGATTTGCTATACCAGGATTCTGCAGCTAAACTAACATCCTGAGAAAATGGCTCAAACCCAACATCACTACTCAGATCACTGACTCAAATTTCCAGGAATAAAACAAGGAACATATATTAACATTTTTAGTCCAATGACAAAATAAATAAACAATTAAAATATGTAAATAGATTATCAGTGGCATTCGAGAGAAAATTGCATTTTAGCTTTTGTGGAAATCCATTTCTGACCACATCGAGACAAGGGAGGGGCCACAAACGCAGACTTCCTCTCAATGATTAATGGTAGAAGATATTAAACACATGCTCCTTTTAAGGATAAAACCCCCCAAAATCTTATTTACAGATATCTGCGCTATGATTCATGCTTTGTCTGGCCCCTCTAATTCTATAAAACACATCCTCCATCACAGATAAACCTGTAATAGCCAACTAAACCTATTATCCATCCATTTACTTTGCATTGTGGGTGAGGTACAGTATCGGGACTCGGAGATCTCAGACATACCTTAAATTCACATTAGGGAGTCAATCTCATTTAATTTTCTCTCTGAATCACTAAGGTGCGATTTCCATGGACAAACAGAATAGCAGATGGAGTTGTGATTTAATTACATCCAACACCCACAATATCTACTAAAACTGCAGCTTTTGTTTACTGAAAGACTAAATAAATGACAGAAAAATAATAAAAAGAACAGTACAATATGGTTTCGGTTACATATATTGCCACTCTTGGATTTAATAAACAAATGAATTACTTTTTACAATTGTTATGACAAAACTGGGCTCAGAGTAGCTTAGCTAATACAAAATAGGAATAATAATTGTTAAAAAAAAAAGTTGTTTCTTTGGATAATGGCTTGAGCTGGTACAAGCTCCTCATTCTTTTCTAAAATCGAGAGATCACCAGTTATTCTGTTTTAAACTTCCTCACAGTGCTAATCCACATGCCTCGCGTTATTAATCCGAAGATCCGTGGCTAATCTCGCTCAAAACTGAGAGGAGAGTTAACCCCTCTGATATAAGCACAAATCAACCTTTCAGAAGCAATTATCATTTACATAACTGTACTCTGGTGTTTAAACACCCCGCAGATACTGACAAGAACGAGGGGAGATCTGGGCCAAAAGTGTATTTGTATGCGTATGTGTGTTTTGAGACCCTGGGCCTTCAGTGGAGAGAAACTGATGAGATGTACAAAACCACAGGGAAACAACTTAATGGTGACCCAATTTGTATGTGTGGTTTCCTCAAGTAAATGGAATATAAATTTGCCCATTGGCCTTCAGTGCTTTCTTTGGATGTTCGCAGATATATCAGAAAGCTAATGTTAACTCTTCCAAAGCATCATCAAATCCTGCTTTTCGTGTACTTGAGCTGCCTGCATAGATTAATGTAAATACATGTTTACAGGTGTACTGCATGTAGAGGAATTCTGTTATCACAGTATATGCTAAACTAAAATAAATAAAATAGATGAGGGTGAATAAATACAATATAATAAATACGAACATAGATGTCTGAGCCACATTTAAAAATACCTGACAATAGTAAAAGTAATCTGGAATAGCAACTTAGTCCCCATTCCTATGCTGCTGATGTGGTAATTGTTTACAGCATGAGGCGCGGTTCTGAACTGGCAGGTGGGGAGAGCAATTTGCGAGCGGCTGTTAATTTAGATTCAGTGTGAAGAAAAAAAAAAAAAAAAAAAAAAAAAAAGCCCTACTGTCAACACCAAGCAATGCCAAGCATCGCTAACCTTTGCCACTTGTGTAAGGTCGCCAATCATAGTGTCTTCTGCATTGAGCCCAGGCCCTGTCATTACTCTGTCAGTCACTCACGCTCCTCTCACACTGCTACCACCCATTGTGCCCAACACCTTAATAAATAATTCATATGCATAGGAATATGTGATGGGTAAATGCTCAGTTAGGAATTTACTTTCACTTGATTTCATATGACTGATATACAAAGAGGGCATTTATACTTGTTTTTCTTTGCCAGTAGACATTTCGAAATTGTGGGGTGCAAAACCGGGTTAAAATATATCATTACATTCAAAATAGTGAAAATGGGGATATAAATAAATCTTCACCAGGTCAACTGTGGAAATTGCAGCTAGTATGCTAGAATTTTTTTGGGTTTTGTACAACTATTCTGTTGGCTAGTTTTCGTATGCATGTATGTTGAGTACCATTCATGACACTTTTGCATTTGCTGTATAAAAAAGATGACTGAGGTCATTTGAAGTGCAGTTATAAAATAAACTCAGTGTGCGTATTTCATCCACACCTCCTGACAGATACGAATCAGGGCTGATGTCAAAGCCAAATCAGTATTCTGTTAACAGCTCACTTGTGCCTCATTAAAGACTGGGCTAGATGTTGCCATGGTTACCCAGCAGAAAGGCCATCAGGGGCTCCCAGTGTCAGCTCCCAGCACCCTCCACTTCCTACCACTTTAACCCTCTCTTCAGACACACGAGAGACAAAACCCCCTTGCTTTGATTGCCAGATACAGTGTGGGCTGTTAGGTTCAAAGACCATATGGCATTAACCCATTAGGGCCACAAATACTCAGGCTTTACATTTTTTATATTGGTGTGACATATAAATAAATTTCTGTATCTACATGGCTGCCTAGCATACTGTGGCATGATCCTATTGAGTGGTGGGCATTAAGCGGCTACCATGTTCCCAGGTAAAGAGGGACCCTCTCATCGCTAATGGCACTCCAACAAGTGACCTTGACAGCTTGAACATGAGCACATTAAGCAGAATACTTAAATGTATAATTATGCACTTGTTCAAGCAGAACTGTCACTACTCTGTAGGTTAAATCATTATGGCTTAGATAAGGTAAAAAAACAACAAAAAAAACAAAACAAAAAACTTCTTTTTGTAAATGACTATCAAAACAATTACGGCAATGGACTGGCTCGGATATGAACACCTGAAAGGAACCATTCATCAAGTGAGCGCATTCACAAAAGCAAAGCAGTGGAGAATGCAGAAATGAACACTGCCATTAGTCAACTTACCAGAAATAAATGAGCATGAAACTGGGATGTGCTTGTCTTCAACATGACAGTTTGATTAACAATTTAATCACGAGAACAAATTAAGTACTAAGTATTAAGGTCAGTAGCATTATGTTTAGCTTTTATGGGCTGTCCTGTTTATACAACAAAATTTGGCATGAACACAAAAAGCAATATATATATATATATATATATATATATATATATATATATATATAGTATACAATACATTTTAAACTGTGATGTAATCAGTCTAAAATCAATTTATGGACCTATCAAAATCTATTTGCTCTAATTTAATGGGACCACCTACTGTGTAATGGTGGGTATAAGAAGGATTTAAAACGTATTATGTTAATTATGTTATTGATTTGGAATATACATTGCCATAAAGAAAATGGACAGCCAAAGTGACACTGGAAAATGTCATCTAAAAAACTGCAATTCAAAATAAAGCAACTTGAATTTGGAATTTGAAATGGCCTCCATGATGAATCAGTAAAATATACTGATCCTTCTACTACCCACATCACATCAAGTTAAATCAGCTTGACAATATTATGTTTAATGCAGTCAATTAGAACAGCACTTTACCAAGAATATTTTAACTGGAAATATGGTTGATTTTACATTCGAGTCTTTAGTATTTATCTAACTTTCTTTGCCAACTCACAAATAACAGTTAGTGAAAGCCAAAAAATACTGTCAAATATCAGCACTGATAAAATGTGTCGTTAACCCAAAGTTGCCACCCCTAAAGGAGGCTATTTTATCAAGAGGTGCAGAAGTGTGCACCCTGAAGTGTGTCCCCTTGATCCAGTCTTGGGTTTATGTTCAGTTTCTGAGCGCACTTATAATCTGCTTGTGTATGAGGAGTTTTAGAACCACGATGGCTGAGAAATAAAATGGTCACCCGTTGAAATAATTAGCTACTCCTGTTGATACAAGCACAGCCATTGCAAAAAAACTGAACAGCAACTACTGATATATTCTCCACTAAACTTTACCACATTTAATATTATAATTTAATATATAAGATGTAAGGCTTTCTCATCTGCCCTTGTGAGAAAATGGCTCATATTGATCGAATGAACACATTTCCATATTACCATGGTCACAGAGTAGTCTCCTTTCTTGTGCCTATGCCAGTAGCTCTGCTCAGCTGGATCATTCAAGCTAAGGCCCCTCAAAGGACTCTGACTGCCTGGAGGCATTCACATCCCTGCACCTTTTTCTCTCAGCACCTGGAGATTTCCTCTGTTACATTCTGTGGATCTTTTATTTAGAGCACTACAACAACTGCACAGCAGCAAAACAATAGTGGGTAACAAGCAGTTGTGTTACAATGAGCCCAGAACTCAATGTGAGAAAATGTTTTTATGATATGTCTGTATGTAGCTTAGAAAAGACAGATCTGTAAACAGCGTGCGCGTATGTCTACAGTATACCCATACAAACAGCCAACCTATTTGTATTTTTCACATTGGCCAGCACATCCCACTCTCTCTGGGGCTGCTCTGCACTGTCATTTCAACTGCCTGGCTCCTTTACAGTGGGCATACACAGTCATTCACTGGTTTCAATGTTGCTAGGCTACTGTTTTCTGTTTGAAAATCTACTGTTCAATAAAGCAGTTCAAGGGAGACCGGTGGGTTTGAATACTGAGTGAGATGAACCTGCAGGAGTAACTGACAACACTAATAGCCTTTTTTTTTTTAGTTTCACAATACCAATTTCTTTTCTCCCTCAACTGTAACACAATCTGTGCCTACTGCTAGAACCC
The DNA here is from genome assembly GCF_900324485.2 of Mastacembelus armatus. NCBI lineage: Eukaryota > Metazoa > Chordata > Actinopteri > Synbranchiformes > Mastacembelidae > Mastacembelus > Mastacembelus armatus. Next base: position 13,489,986 of record NC_046650.1, on the reverse strand, counting down.
TTCAGTCATAATATTCATACACTGGAACATTTATAATCTTCCTCAGTTTTATTTCCTGTTTTAAAAGTGCACAATCTGAGTCATAACCAGAGTGGTGAAAATCCTCCCTTTGCAGTTTTCCACTGTTCTTTTATAGTTTGTATATTCATATCTACCCACCTGTGTCTAGGAGTTATTATTATTCCTGTTTTGTCTATCCTGTTTTCAGGTTTGGATGTTGGGTGTATTCCAAGCTTGGACTGTCAAACACAGTGTGTTTCCAAGGTTGAAGGGTGAACAAGCAAGCTGCTCACCAGTCCCCGCACAATTTCAGCACTACTTTTTTTCTCCTCATGTGCCCTCAGTGATGAGGGGTGTAAAGCAGCTTGACTCCAGCACAATAGAAGGTCTAGCTCCTTGAACTTTGCGGGTCAACAAACACTGACCCCCTGTGACCCAAAATACGTTGCCACCTGATTTCCCTGGAGTCCTGAAACAGAAACTCATTGGATGACCCCTCAACTGATCTGTTCATGCTCCACAGCTACACTCTCTGTTCTCTGGAAATATTCATTTTAGTAAGAAGAGGCTATTATCCATTCAGCGTATATTTGCTATTATCTGGACTCACTCATAAAGTGAATAGATTTATGTTTCAGCTAGATTTTTTATTCTGCCTACACTTTTCCTGCATCTTTTGTCTTTATTGACCTTACACTGGTCTAAGAATATTTTGTAATGTGTAGTTTAACATACAGACTGAGGGTTTGAGTGTAACACGTCTGTCTCATATCACTGTAGCTGGGGCTGTTTCTGTGTGTTTTTTCTAAGTTCACTGTAAAAGGGGCCCAATGAATATTTCAAATGCACTTCTGCTCACAGTGAAAGGTTATTATGGCCAGGTGCTGCTGTGAAGGCAAACTTCATAGAGTTATTTTTTGTAGTCATGGTTGTTAGGATAAAATGGCTTATAACTATGCACCACCAAGCTAATTACTGGATGTTGACAATATACTTCCTGGGGACTTGTTTTAAACTGTTAGTGAGCTGTGGTGCTGCATGTATTTAAGCCATTATCATTGTTTTAAAGAAATTAAAATGAGAGTATATATTGGCTGCTTGCTGCTAACTGGAAAGACTTGCTTCTGGTGTCTTGTGTTACATACTTGATTATATCATTCAGTGAGAACTGTTTCTTGTTTGCAGTCAGCAGCACATGCTGAGTTTCTGCCTTTGAGAATTTGAAATTTCACTTTTGCCTTTGCCTTGTCATCATTTTCACAACAGTGGTATAATGTCACTGCATTCAATTACGTTCCTGTGGTTTACCATTATGATGTTATTGTTTCACTTTAATTTTTGAAAACCTAACAGAAGGCTGTTACACTTACTACCTTTTCGGTTTCCAATTTTCATCCTGTGTTCAACGCTGCTCTAAATTAGTGGCTATATATTTTCTATCAGGACTTTTGACACCAACGTGTAAAATTTAAAAAAAATCTCACATGCTAGATTTGTGTCTTTGCAGATGAGGCACTGGTTGTTGCTTACTCTAACACACTACATGAGATAAAGCCATCAGTTGTCACATACAGCAGCAATAGTTGGTCACAAAGCCCTACCACGCTCGGGTCAGGTTATTATAGGGTCTAAGCACAGTATTATCTTGGCTCATCATAAAGACCGGAAGAGAAAAAAAAAATGTTGAAAAACAAAATTTAAATGTTATCATATTTCTACCACTATTAGCACACAAACTTCAGCTGTGGTATTGCACGGAAAAATATTAATAAACTCCAATAAAACTTGTGGTTTACTGGGATCTCTGTTCTGTGTTTATGCAATGTGTGTGTTTCATGTTACATAAACTCATATTACTATGAGACAGTAAAGTTACATATGTGTGTGATATTTGTCTTCGCAGGTAAATTGCATTTAGTAAACCTTCTGTTTGCTGTCCTGCCTGTTTGTCTGGCTTGGGAGGGGGTTGAGGGTGGACATTATGAAGATGGATGACGCTGTCACAGTGGGATGGTGTTTGTCGCAATGCAAGCATTTTCTTCTACTCTATTATCATTATCATGGCTGATGTTATTGTTACAATAGCCATTTCAGGAAGCGGTTGAGCTGCTGAGGCCGAAAAGCAGAAAAGCTAAATGGAAAACGGACAGATTGGAATTCAAGAGGTGAATATGAGTTGTATAATATCTACATTTACAGACAATTGGGAGCATACAGTATGACTGCTGCGCCTTATGAAATCTTTATGGCTATATGTGTGCCCACAATATAGGAGCAAGGAGCTACAAAAGAAAATGTTCCCAGGCTGATTTATTGCTCCTTAACAACATTTGTATAGTTAATGGTCTAACACCAACTATGCTGCAAAACCAAGCATGAAGGAAAGTTAGGACCCAGGGAACAATGTTAACTTTTATGAGCCTTGACATACTTCACTGAGTTCTGGCCATGAGCTGTAATCAAAATCCAGCACCAACACCATCAATTTAACTCTGCAGAAACGTAACATAACTAATCCAAATTAGTTGAAACGGTACAAGCAAGTATTAGCAATGTCATCGCCACAGTAATCACAGTTCCAGCTTCTCTCTGTCATTGACAGGCCACACATGTTAATGTCGTTTCTCCTTCTACCCCCTCCCTTCCATTTTTCACATGCTTGTCCTTTAGGATGCTGGAGCAGGTGTGATAAATGCTGCCGTTTAAATCAAAGCACCCCCCTCTACCACTTCTCCCCCTCTGGGGAGAAGGAGGATGCCTCCATGCAGATTGATGTCAGGAGGCCCCACCATCTCCTGCAAGGGCTGACTGATGGTCTGTCTGAATAAAAAATGAACTTTATTCCCTGCGTGCAAGCTATGACTCATGGAGCTCTACACCCCCTCTATCCCCAAAACCATTCCGCATATACCTTCACTATGTACTCGCTGGTAACAGTATAGTACATCATATAGTGCTGCAGCCCCTGCCAACACCCAGAAAATATCAACAAGGTCTATACATGTGTTAGAACAAGTAATATCAAAACTAGGATTAGTTTTCCCTTACTGTTCTAAGGTAATAAAAAATCTTTCTAATCCTTCTGAGGCAGAGAATGGGACAATGTCTTTCTGTAGCATTAAGTAACACTAACACATAAGTATGTTATATATTTGAAATTCTCCCCTCGACTCCTGTTTGGCAGTGATTTTGTTCCAAACAGAATGTCCAACTCACATGAGTCGGAGATGTGTTGACCACTGGTTCTGTTTGGTTCTTCTGCCCTTCCATACCATCATGAGTGACAGGCAGGCAGAAGCACTGGGGTCACATTACTCACAGTTAGCATTCTGTTCTTTCCTCTTTCCTGCGCTAAAAACATGGTGAAGCATTGCACTTTCTGCTCCAAAAGTGGATAGTGTAGGAGGCGGCAGTGCAAAAAACAACAGAGCCCTGCTTTACGTTCCAATTTATTTGCCATCTGAAAGCAAAACTATAAGAACAGAGAAGCATAATTGGTGACAAATTATCTTTAACGTCTGAGTTCAAGCACCAAAACAAGGCAAGACAAACCTAATGGCATCATATGTCAAAGGAGAGAAAATGTTTTGACAATGTTGAAAATTTTCCGTGGTCATTTAGGGTATTGTATTGTAAGATCACAAAACAAGTTGTTCGCCTATGTGGCTGCTACCACCAAAACAGCACTGCAACTGAATTGTCATCTTTGGGGGAGGAGTTGGAGCGAATCATAAAAGCTTTTTTTCCCCAGAGGTGTCTATGTCGATGGAATAGCGTTTCCATAATTGCACCCTATAAATGTGTCGAATGACTGACAGTTAAGGCTAATGAGAGAGTGGAAAAGGACAGAAGCGACATCCCATAATTATCACCTCAAATCTAAAATGCAAAGACAAGAAAATAAAAAAGGAAAACATCAGTATGATATATAAGATTTTTTTCCTTTAGAGATGTTACAATGATGAGAAGGTGGGAAAACGTGGTGTGATGTAATTATAGAAGCACAACTTGGCTGCTAAATGACAGCAGTTTCTAAGTTAGTAGAGGAAAAAATATTAAGATTACATATTTGACCAAGAAAGAAATTCTTACACTTTATCTACTGTTTTTGCACATCTCTTCAAGCTATTTCACTTCCAATCAGTAAATAGCCTAGTGTTGTTTTACAGTGACGTAGTGGCATCTTTCATAGCACATAGGCATTTTGATACACACCATGTCCAGCAGTCGACACAATCCCAAGGGGATGGTAAAAGGCCAGAGCATAATCCTGTAGATGAAACCGAAACCCATTGAGACTGAGGAAATACAACCCCAGCAGTATATGAAACACGCCCGTTTGTCATTGATCAAGAGGTATTAAAACTATAACAGAGATCTGTTAGCAATTGATTAAAGGTCATATAATGGCTAACAGAGATTGAAATCAATAGCTCAAATATTGGTCTTAGGGTAACTTCATATGAGCTCTGTAACAATGATTAAAGAGCTTTCATAGAAGTGTAGTGGTGGGATTTGTCTAAGATCCATTCATTAGATGAAAAATGCTGTCAGGTGAATTTATGTAATTCGCATGAAAACAAAATAAAGAACCTTTGTGGCTTTCTTGGGTGATGAAAAACCAAGGACAACACAGTGTAGGGTAAGATCCAAAAAGCTGGCTTAGAAAAAATAAAAACATTTTTGTGGCTTTGTATGTGCTCTGCTACTGGTTTTAAGTTTTGCAGCACACAATGTACTCCAAAAAGTGTTCCTTAAACATGAAATTGTTCACACCTCCTTCAAGTATTGCAGTATTTTTCCACTGTTCCTGACATACCTTGGGGAGGTCACTGTACTGTAAAGCCAAAAGAAGAGGTGATTTAGGTACTCACCCTAATGAGACCTCTGTTCCCGCAGTGTTCTTTTGAGTGACCTGATTAAATGGGCACAGGGTGTAAGTATACCTGCAAAAGTAAAAACAAAGAGTACACACAGTGGGAAAACTGGCATAAAAGGTTTTAATCCATTGTTTTATTTTTCCTCAGGATATTTCTATTCATGAATCAGGTTGTAATGACAGCCTAGAGATTGATACTGATATATCAGCAGCAGGGACGTTAGTGAATTTTAGTTGTAAGATGTATAACATGAGTGTAAATATCAGCTGATAACAATTACACAGTTTGCCCTCTGTAGAGAAATTATTTTGGCTGTAAACATCCAGCAGTGTGTGTGTTTATATTAAAGCTGCTCTACAAAAAAAAAAAGCTCTGATAATCCGATTTCATGGAATCCACGACTTCATGCCATCCACCTAACACCAAACAACATATAAAGTTAGTAATTAGTGAGCATAATGAGCTAAATGGAGCATGAATATAAAAAAAACACATCTCCAAATAACTGCTTATGTTGCTCTGTGTCTGCTGTGTGTTTGAACAACCAATACAAAACTTTATAAGGCAATGATATGTCAATGTGGTTTTCTTCCTTTCACAAGGGCCAAGAAAAAAAAAAAACACTCAAGTTTAACCAACTAATTCCTGCACTTTTTAAAACTTTAAAATATTATTAGTGGGCTCAAAATCCACTATAGGTCAGGATCTGCAAAAATCCAAAACTTTCATTGCACACAAAGTATTATGAATGCAGTAAAACTCTAGTACCACAACAAGGGACACTGTCAGGGCTCAGCAGCTGCCTACTCAGACAGAAGACTGAGAAGAAGCTACCAGCTAGCCTGCCACCCACACTTCCTCCACCAAGGTGAAGACAACCCTAGGAGCTAGCAATTAGCAAAGACCATCACGAATGTATCTGCTGAGGGTAATAGTGAAAAGCAGCGGCATGATCACTAGATCTAGTAACTAACTGATCAAAGACCCCTATGGTGAAAGTGACAGGGGAAAAGGCAACCAGGCTTTTTTTGCTTGACATCTGACCCAATGCAGCAACTGGTGAGAGCAGAGGATACCCAGCCAGCTGCAGTAAGAGCAATAGAGTGAAGGAGAAAGTGAAAAACAGAAGGGGAAAAAAAAAGCAGCTGTAGTATAAGCACATATGAGCAGAAAAGTGTGGATCAAAAGCTCAATGAGAGAAAAGCTAAATGACCAACATCAGAGAAAGGTGATAGTGGAAGAGAGGTAGCGAAGTGGCTGCCAGTTGTTTTTGGTCATGTGCAATGTTTGTGTATTGTATTAAACAATTCTCATTGCTGAGACTCATTTAGCTATTTATATATTATGTCTACTGCTTTAACAGGGAAGCCCATCCCCTGCCCACCACATAGAAGCCTAATACAGAAACATAATGCAGAGTAAGCAGCACAGCTTGGAGGAGAATTTAATGCTTCTCGCCATAACTAAGCCTACTGAGAATCCATTGTCATACCACTAAATTTAACACTGTGCAGACAGGCTCCTCTTTTCTTATTTATTTGTATTAGGGCTGCAGCTATCGGTTAGTGTAGGAGTCGAGTATCTGACCGAACATGTCAGCGATTAACCGAGTAATCGGATAAAATAGACTTTTGCGTTTTTAAACAGTAATACTATTGTGTAATGTATGACAGAAACGACAACGCTGACATTACCAGAGAAAGTTGAGTAGCAGACGGACAATGACGTTAGCTTGTGTCGGCTCCGCTGGTTGAGCCAGTCTGGTTCACAACTGGATGCTTCAGGTGTTAGCTTATTTGTTGCATTGCTTACTTGCAGTTAAAAACGAATTAGTAATTTAGTTCACTACTTAATGTTTGCAGTCCAGATGTTGAAGCATTGAAGAAGTGCTGTTGTGGTTTGCCACTTCTACTTTACAATACACACATTGTGCTGTGCTGTCATCTTTTTTAAGTTTGAAATAACCCCAGATTCTGGACACCAGCCCAGGATGATTCCTACTCACTGTACTGCACTCTTGACTTTTTTCTATAGTGTCAGCATAAAGATGACTTTTTTTGTTGATTCCCTGACCTTTCATCTATCACCATGATTTTACTACTACGACCAATATCTGCATCACCCTTGACCATACTTTAAGCACAGTACTATCAAATGGTAGCAAGCTAACAGGCAACACTGAAACAGCTGAATTGGTATAAATATTGAACCGGGCTATATATAAACTTTTGTTTTTTTGTGCATGTGGGTATACTGAGATTAGCATTTAGCTAAAACTATACTGATCCTTTTCCTAAGCAGAGCTAAGAACGAGGTAAAGGTTCCTTTAGCCTTGACCTCATCAAGGACACTCAACACCCTGACTCAGTCCCAACATCATTTGACACCCAGAGCTGAAGAACCTGAAAGACCTTATGTAACTGCTGCATTGTTTTTGACAGTCATCTGTGCTTTGGTCTAAATTAGTTTGGTTAACATGTACAACGATATCTCAACCAGAAATTTGAAAAGCAGAAATAAAAGCCAAAAAGCCCCCGATACTTGATAAATTTATAATGAAATAAATAAACCAGAATACCTTCCTGGAACATGCTTTATTGGTCCTTTTACACACCACTAGATTTGTCAAGTTTGTGAAGCAGGTGTTTCAGCAGCAACAAACATCCTCATCTAAGCCCAGAAACAGATGGCACCTGATAGACAGAGGAACACTAAGCAGAGGAAGGGGGAAAGGAAAAGGGGTAACGCAGCAAAAGTCCCATAAGGGAGTACCCCTGTATGTCTGTACCTCTCTCCCCCCTTCCTCTAACCCTCAAGGCAAAGCCATCTATCCCTGCCCACTTTTGCTGACACGCCAGTGCTGAGAGAGAGAGAGGGAAAAAAAAGCGTTCGGCTATTTGTGTGCAGGGGCACTGTGATATGACCTTCAGTGCCTGCCTCCATGTGTCAGCTTGTGAGAAAACAAAATCAGGCAAACCACAACATGAAATATGTCACTAAATTAAAAAAAAGAGTTGGGAGAGATTAGAAATGCCGAATCCAACACGCAAACAAAGGTGCAGGTTGATTAGCTGTCTATGTCTGAGACAGACACAGTCTCCATTACATAAACAGACACAGCATAAAGGTCAAACAGGCACATTTACACAAACTGTCCCTGGCTATCCTCAGCCAATGAGCACAGTGTGACATGAAGGAGGAGGACACTGACAGTGATGGAAGTGTAAGACTAACAAACAGCCAGGAGAACAAAGAGAGGCGACAGAGGAGAGGGAATGAGATGTAAGAATGAAATAAAACTGCACAAAAGAAAGTGGGTGGGAATCAGTGTGCTGGTGGTGACGCGGCGCATATGAATCACCAACTTAACAGGCTGCAACTATGACAGGTTATGACGTTCAGCAAAGGGGGACACTGGGCAGACGACACAAACGATAAAGAAAGATGAGAAGATAAAACCTGGTGGATCACTGATTAAACCTTGGACAATAATTAGAAAGCTTTAATGAGCAGCAGATCAAAATGACAACAATGATCCTCCCATCTGATCCCAGACTGTCTCTTTCTCTTCCCACGATGGTTCTGTCACCATCTGACAATGCAACTCTGACACTAGCAATAATAACTTGGTACCACTGTGTCAATCTATGGCATGTGTTTTGGGCCCTCAATGTACACAGTTAAAGAATAAATAACAGATACAACCACTTAGCCCCTCAGGCAGTATTTCTCGCTTCACTCGATTGGACTGCAGGGTTAGTTCACTCCTAAACCAGCTGGTTTCTGGCACTATATCGCATTCCCTCTTATTTAAACCAATGAAGTAGAATAAAGCACAAACACACACATATATATATATATATGCAGCATAATCCTCATGCTTACATATAATATATATAAAAACATTTTATGAAACTAACGAAAATTTAATGCATTTTATTAGTATTCTATTATTAATGTATTTGAGAGCACCTATAACTCCCACTGTGAAGCATTAGTAACTAGAATATCGTCATTGAATTAAGAACACACTACAGCTGTTACCATATTTAATAATATATTCTTGAACATGAACAGAGCCTTGTATCAATAAAACAGTATAACTGCTTATATACATGTACAATTTAGTCTCGCTCCGTTGTCGCACATGAAGAGGAAAGTAATTATCAAGAAAATTCATGTTCAAAATATTCACTGCTTCTTGTTGGAGGTATACAGGTAAATACATTAATAATCATACATCCTCATAACTACACTAGAGTTTATTATTAAATAGACCATTTATTACATAGAAGTCATAAAAGCTAAATGGGATGATACGAATATATGTGCTTTGTGCAGCTGTTAAAAGAAGATTCTGGTTTATTGCCACTCGGGTCTTATTTTTGTAGTCCTGATTGTTTCTTCCGGTTCCAATAACACTGTACTCACAAAATTAATTAAATCTAGGAGCTTGTTTCAAATATGCTTGATTTTCTGAATGCTTGTGTTTTTGCTGTACTCAATTTATTTTTAGAGATATCTTCACTTTCTCAGATCTCAGTTTTACAGCTAAATAATGATCACCACCACTATGAAAATAGAACCCACATTGTTATAAACCTTTAACAATCCATTGTTAATTACAGATCTGACACAGTCATCCAACTGGTACTCAGCAGAGCTATAGAGGAAAAGGTATATTTATCGCCCAGTCCACTGAGAGGGAGAAGGAGAGAGAGACAGAGAGACGGCAATTAAGCCCTTCTCCCTCTAGACTGCTATGTGACTGCGTAGGTGGAGTTCACTCAGGGTGACACTGCAAACTGCTGCAACGTCAACACTAGCTAATTGGATTACAGGTAACACTGTGTTCACTTGGCTGACGTGCCAGAGGTCAAAGGTTACTCAGAAATATTGTGACATGGTTAATTGTTTAGTAGCAAACTTTAAGGACAACCAACAGTTTACCTTGATAATACAGAGCAACCTCAGGTTACACATTTTTCAAATGTATGTGCTTCGTGTCCATGTTACATTAACAGGTTACGAACTAGAAGATTCACATATTTATTCAGTCGTCTCATTGTTAATTATACTTAAGATTTGGATTATTTTACCTTTAAATATGGAATAAGGTCATATTTTGGTACTGTGGTTCAGTCAGGATAAAGTTATCCTGACTGACTTTATCCTCTGTTAAAAAAAAATAAAAAATTTTGCACAAAGAAAGGAAAGTTTACTGATGGCAAAACACATTTGGCTAATTTGAACAAATATAAGAAACGAATGCCCTGAACGTTGCACCCTTACCCTTACGGAAATTAAAGCAGCAGTGAATAAACGAGTGAGACTGCCTGTACAATATTCACAGCTTTGTCCATTGGTGATCTTGTACAATACTGAAAGCAAATTTCCGATCACATTTCAGCCACTGAAAGTGCAGAATGGGACTTTTATACCGAACCTGCATGAAGTGAAATGAATAGTCTGACATTTAGATGAATTTGCTTTTTGCCCACAAGATAGATAACACTCACTGTGTTTGAATATAAAAGAGGAGCTGTGAAACTAACTTTACGTTCACATTACTGACTCTTTAGACACACCTAACATTTTGTTAGGTGAAAACATCTGATGTGTTTTCCACAACTTTGATCAATAATGAATCACCTGAGCTGCTTGTAAAGGCAGCAGGGTTGTCTAGCACCTGTCTGTCCTTTCATCAGCAGATCCAGCTTTAAGCCCCTGTGTCAACAAGTCTTCACCTTGCTGAAGTGTCTTTGGTGTAGGTTACAGCTGCGATTGCACCCTTGTTACAGGTTACAGCTGGTCACAGTATCATTTCCATAGGTGTCTCTGTGCTATGTCAAAATCAAAGTACAGTCCTTACTCACCTACCTGAAAGAAAAATAAACATATTCTGGATTATAGGTTTTACAGTAAACCTTGGGCATATTTTTCCCTGTATATCTTCTTTTAAACTGACTACATAAAAATAAAATAAGCACCTGGAAAAGGGCATTTCCTGGACTAAACTCCAGTTAGTGCTGATGAGGGGAATTTTTTTTTCAGTTTGTGTCTAACTTGCAAAAATGCAGAGCCAGTAATGCAACAACATATTTTACAGTATTTGTGGATGTTCCAGTTTAGGCCTTGTGTTTTTTCAGTGAAACAATACTAACAGAATTTATGTGTGGGTTTCTTTTTAAAACAAACACAGATGACTGTTTAATTAAATTAAAAACATTAAAATTTAGTTAGAAAAATTAAAAAATAGTTATTACTCTTTTGCAGGAACAATAAAGGCCATTAGTTTAAATAGCAGAATTAGAAAGGCATGCTGCATCTTGAATACAGATCCAGAAGGTCCTTATATGCAGTATAGCCTACAGTGTGGTCATTAACATACTGCATATGATTACCTATATAACTAATTTTGTTTTGCTCCATATATTGTAGACAGGGATTAAATAATGTTTCAGTGCAATTTTTATTACACCATTATACTGACAGTCACTGTGTTGCTATAACTCCAGCTACTGTACTTTTATTATGTAATAAAAGGGGAGACTATTCTTGTGCTAAGAATAATTGCTTTGACTTAGTACAGTTGATTTTTCCCAGCAGTGATAATAAGAACACCTACTGTGGAACATAGCAGCAAGGCAATGATTTATGTCTTGGTGGTTAAAAAAAAAAAAAAAAAGTTCTGCAGGGTTTAGGTCTCTGCAGTAAAAGTACAGCCACAACGAGAGTTTTACTTTCAGGTCTCCTAAAATTTGAATGGTCAGCTCATCAGCGCAATTGTAGACTCAGATTCCTGTAATTTATATAAATAAGTCATTTCACTTCCAGGACTTTCTAAAGGAGCATCATAATCATTGGGTCACTTCATAAGAGAGTTGTGAGTTTACTTGCTTCCTAAAGACCCAGTTCATTCTTCCTTCATCCAGCCAGTTTAAAAGACGACATGCTAAAGTAGGCCATTTTTCAGTTTACCTTCATTTTCCACATGGTAACCCACAAATGCACATTTGAATAAAATGCTCTATGGTGTGTTTACTGTGAGTCTAACTGAAGTCCACTTTCTTGACAGCTTATCATATTTAGCCTTGAAATTCTTAATGCAGATCTGAGAGTCAATGCATAATGTTGATTTCTTTTTACATTTCGTAAATCTTATTCCACTTTACTTCTGTGAAACAACATGAGGAGAGATGGAAGAGGAATGCACAGCAGAGGCCCATTTTCTACATAAATTACCCAGGAAAAAAAAATAATAGTGCAGTTGCAAAGAGCTTCTCTCCTTCAAAAGATGCCTCCATTTATATGTGAAAAATGGGAAACAAAACAAGCAAAACTTGAAGCCAATTTAGTTTTTAGAGCCATCACTAAGGGCAATGAGGCAAATAGCCTCTAGCAGATCATTTAAAGCTGCATTCTCTCTGCCATCTCTCAAGATGTTACATTATTATTGCTGTTATTTTCTTCACAAAATAGGTGAGGGTGGAGGCATGTGGAAGATATAATAGGAACTAAGGGACAACAGCTTGGGTCTTTAAAATGTATAAAAATGCAGTGAATTGAATTATGGTCCTTTACATATATATAAAAAAAAAAAACATGTACATTTATATAAACACTTGTTATAAGTCTTTTATATTATTGCAAGTGGATGCAACAATAGAGCAAAATTAGACTGTAAAAATTTCACCCTGAGTGACAAACAAATTGGTAAGTGGGGTTTATTCTTTGACACGCCTAAACACACCTTTCCCTTGTAGTGATTATTAATAATATATAATTAAATGTAAAGAATCTTATGTAGGTGTGCAGCAAGTTGGCTCAAAATAATATTTTACACTTTTTCTCCTCAAAGGTGTAAAAAATGGCTCTTAACACTAAAAAGTGTTAGGAAATCTACTTCAACATGAGTTAAGGTGATAATTAGAGTTTCCACATTACAAGTGAAAAAAAAAACTGCTGAAAATCAGAGGCTTTGAGATTGGGAGAGTGACTGTGAAACATCTGTTCCCAAGACATTCCAGCTCACTTCAAAAGTTTTCCTTGTGCAGAATAAGGGCTGTGTTTAACAACCGTGCTAAAAACAACAGGGTGCAAAACTCTGAATATAGCTTTAATTACTCGCATGATTTATTAGCACCACTTAAAGGATGCTTATTAAAAAAAAAAAAAAGTGAAGATTTTCAAAATTAGAAACTAGAGGTAGAATCCAACATAATGGGGATGCCCCAAGCTCATGTTGTCTACTATTACCAATTCGACTACTAAAAGCCAAGGTTTTAGGCAATACTGAATATCATTCACTTTAACAACTTAAAATCTTTGTGTTCAGACTCATTTCTCTGAACAGTACGGCCACAAACACATGGACACTCATGCTGCATGCACCATTTATTCCTAAGCATAACTATTCTTCCCATAATGTCATCTGACATTTGAAATTCAAATGGAGCAGTCATTTTTTGTGTCTGTGCATAGAATATTTGAACAACATTGCAGGCATGCATTTTTGAGGGTGAGAAAGTTCAGATTTGGTTTCCCTCGTCCTCAATTATAGGTGTACTAAATTGATATTTTGCTCCAGTTTGCACCATGACATAGACATTTCTCCAAATAGATGTGCATATGAGATTGGTCAAACACACTGAATGTCACAACCATACTTCCATGCAGAAAATACTCATACCAACAGGTTAGTAGATCCGAACCATCATAACTATGTAAATGTAACATCAGAATCTTCAGTAAACGCTTTGCAGGCTTTTTGTGATGCATCTATTATTATAGAAACTACATTAAAGAAGATCAGACCAGTCTAATTTAGCAGGACTTAAGATACACATGGTGAATGCTGCAAAGGTACATAATTCATGTCACACCACAAGATTGCTGATGATAACCTGACATTTTTCTAAAATGAGTTGCAATAGTAAGCGAGTAAAATCTATTCATAATGCATTAATTACACTTTGAGTGAAGCGCTTACAGTTGCTGAATTAGGTTATATTAGTTTTGATTAGATAAGATAATCTTTGTTGATCTTGCTAGGACATTCAGATTGCCACAGCAGGAAAGTAACAGGGCATGAAAACAAATAGAATATTAAAACTGGTTAACACAAGGATTCTTGCTTTTTTTTACTCCAAGACTCTTTGCTGGCTCTCTTCTGGCATTCATTGATTTTTACTTTATGTTAAATTCTCGCCTGGGCTTCACTGTTTAAACCTGTGTATGGTTTTATTGTGTGTTTTAGTTCAAAGCTAATAACTCATTTTAGCTGTTCTTTAATTTTTGCACTTGCTTCCAGCCCGATAATAAAAGCAAATTTCAGCTGATATTTTGGCTGATAGATTGGGTGTTTCCTGGTGTTTACCTACTCTCTGCCACACATAAAATTGAACTTTAGCTGCGATAGCACCAAAAAGTAGGACAATAGACCCTTTTCACGTGACATCAAAAGGGTCTATAATGAATATTATTCAGCACATCCTGACTTAGACACAGGAAGTGCTGTGACAGGCTGAAATAAAACAAAATATCTGAAAAATTAACCTAGACTGTTACACCACTACTAAAAACAAGTAGTCTACTCACTGCCAACTTCTCTGGTTATGGCAGTATAACAAAGACTCATGAGATGATTTTATGACCCCACCAGACCCACATGTACTCGCTGTTAGCCCACAGGTCTATTGGACTAACGGAAAACTCCTGCTACTTCAGATGGCCTTCCCTGCTGTGGACTGGGCAGAATCTCCACAGGAGTTCAGCTGCTTACAGGAAGGAAACATCAACTTGACAGCCAAAGGCTTTGTTGAATCACAGTTGGGTGACAGAGGCAGTGATTCAACAGGAAGACAATCTGACTGTGCTCTTCAATATGGCTTCTTGGAAACATTAGGAGGACCGAGTCTTCTTCAAATTTACAGGAATAGAAGACACACAAATGTACCATTTCACTAGTAAATGGCTCACCAGAGGAGCTGGACCAGTTTACCAACTGAAATTAAATGGAAACTTGAAAAGTGCAAGTTTGCAAAGACTCACAACAGGATCATGGGATTGGAGATCAAAACAAAACAGTCTAATGTAAAGCTAGACCCCAGTTAAAGAAAGACCTTACAATTCTGAGTTGCATTATGAGAAATGGATGACTGACCATTTCTGGAACTTGACCCATACTGGGTATTGAAATTTAAAATATTTGGACCTCTACTACATAAATTTTGACCATACTTCCTCAGTGTGTGGCATGATTCATTCAATTAATGAAAGAGCAGTGCAGTGAATGGTATCATTTTTAACCATAAAGTTGAAGACTGTTATTCATACATTTTTAAACTTGCAGTTGTTTGGTCACTCGGGGTTGTGGACTGTAACAACAACACTGACATACGTGTTTAACCATAGTGACTGTGTCTTGGGTTCTAAGCACTTTTGAAATGTAGGTGATCTGCACTGGGTTGTACACGTGAATGCCTCCTGTGCTGAACACACGGAGTATCCAAACTTCAGCTGCTGCGCTAATCTGCCGCTCAACCTACGACAGGACAGTTTTAGAGCAGGTGAATCTTACGATCTTTTTTGCCTATGCTCTAAGGCAGGGGCCTGCATGAGCAGCTACTGCAGCACAACCAGTGGTTTAACTTTTGAATTTCACTAGGCCCTCTGCCTTTCTGATAAACCAGGGCAAACAAGGTTTTCATTTGATTTGTGCACATGCATGCATTAGTCTGTTGTTTGCTGAAGTCTGGTTGGCTTTTTGGCATTACATCAATTTCTGACAGCACAAGGCATTCATGTTGAAGCTGCACATGGTGAATAAATGGGAAATTACATTAAAATTGAAAGCTAATTTCTTCTTTTAATAACTTGCTCTTATTTCTAGGAAAAACTGACATTGTAGACGCTTATGTGAATATTATTGCTAACTGGAAATTTACTGAAATGTGACCATTTCTGACAAATACTTGCCATCCACAGGCAAGCAGCAAATAACTTACTCTCAGAGATCCCAATGGTCCTGTCCAACCCTATTTGCGACTAGACAGTATTCATGGCACAGCTGTTATGAAACGTATCACATATATGGCTCTTCACTTCCATATTAGCAGACTCCACAACCCCGTCTTGATGTGGTTTATATCCAATTTGAAACAGCTCCCTCTAGGCGATCCTAATTGAGTCTCTTCCCTAGAAGAAATCAGTGCACTCTTAAGGCCATGTGATGTTCTACAGACAGTTGGAAGTGTCACTTATGCTGCATTATCCTTCTCTCTTCTCTGTCTAAGCTAAACCACAGTGGCGGGCATGACTCACTGAAGTGCTGTACTTCCTAATGACATGAGAGTAGAGGCTGAGTCAATCTGACCTGACAGTCTTGCATAAATCACGGCCCTTCGATTTAAGTTGCTTTGAGGAGTGTCAACAAATCCACAGGAGGAATATTAGACTCTGCTGTAGGTAGGGACTCCGCCTCTGAGAACTCATAATGGGGTGCCTTCCTTCATGCTGTGCCAGGCAGTGTTGACTGAATTGCCAAGCTTATTTCTGATTTACTGGCAGAAGCCTGCATTTTAAATTCCTGACTCATAAGAGCCCACTAGCACCCTGAAAGACCATTTCTGGGGAAATGCATGGATCTTGAATAGGTGACTTGGGAGGTGAGGTTCTAGGACTTTTATGTGATATATAATGTAAAATAAAATATATCACAGAGCTGGAGAAATGTGAAGGAAAACATGTCAATAAATGGCAAGAAATGACAACAGGCCAAAAACAAGCCTGTTCTATAAGCTGTTATCCATGTAGTTTAAGTCTGATGAAAAGGCAGTGTGGAGTGTCCAACATGACACAGCATTTACATTCTAATCCTGCTCGTAAAAAAAAAAAAAAGCCTGCATGCTTTGAAATCAAAATAACTATACTGGACAAAGATGAGAAGACTTCTAGTTCCAGTTCATAGAAGTGATTCACACCATTATGAAGCAAAAATGAGCAGGGCTGGGAAATATCTCAACAAAGAGGTGCAGAGAAGGAGATCCTACTTTGCAAAGACAAAGGGAGAAATCTCTCATGACATGTTCAGATAGAAATGAAACACACTTTCAAGATGAACAAGTTTGTATATAAGAGTCAGCAAGACTAAATCCAGTTTCTGTGCATCTCCTAAAAAGCAATCGACTCATTCTGTTTCCTTGCATTTTTATGGCTGTCAAACACACCAAGCTGCTATACCACTACCAGTTGAACTCCATTTATTTAAATAATGCACAGCTATTAGTTATATTAAAAGATAGGCAGCAAACTTTTATGGCTCCGGGCACTTCTCTCCAATATTGCCTCCCACTCAATAAAAAAGAGGGAGCAATTTAATCAAATGTGAGCAATCTAAAGTTCAAGGAGGGCGGGTATAAGAAGGTTTCAACGAAATGATCAGGAGAAGGGTGTTTTGTGTTTCTGCTCCATGAGTGGAGAGGAACTGCAGCTTTGTTGGCTCCCTACTCGAGGTCATGGGAGGGAGTGCTATAGAAAGCTGCTGGCTTATGTGTCTGTCAACGTCATGTCTTTTCAGGATCACGGTTCAAGGCGAACAGCTAGGATAAAAGTGGGCAGGGAGAGGAACTGGTGCATAGCTGAGAGGGTGCTAGTAGGTCAAAAGACCTTCATCTGAATTGACGCTAGTGGATACTGTTCTCTTTAGCGATTAGAAGAATAAAAAATAACATGGAGCGCATAAAGCCAATAGGCCAGTGAAAGAAAGCTAACAGAGAACAGCATGAATGCCTGAACCAAAGAAAGAGTGAGAAATACACTAACTTGATACAACTTGCAAAATATTTGTTGTAATTTGAATATATTAAACAGTATTAACATCCAGGGCAGGTCTCCACACAATATGGAAATACTACAAAGTGCATCTTCTATTGTCAGCAGGACTTTTAACTTAACCTGTGACCCCATAACAACTTGTGACACCATGGAAGCAACACTACAGGCAGCAATCTAGATACCTGGACATGCATTTGCAGATAAATACAACCCATTGGAAAGACTAAAATCTTCATGTGGAGAAATGCCATACTTTATTTTTGTTTTGTTTGCTAAGTTACAATTAGCCTATCACTGTTTGTATATTACATATTCCCATGTTTGTTTGCCGATGTGCTATTCATTCATTATTGTTGTCATTGCTTTCAGGCTCTGACATAAACCTGCATAAGTCATATACATTTCCAGAAAGATGGGTAAAATTATAGAAGGCAGCTAGCTATTACTACATTGTGACATTAAACCATTTTGAACTCAATGTGCAGTGAAGTTATCTAAGTGTCTACAGCAATAACACAGAAAGACTTTTTTGGCTTATGTACAAAAACTGAAACTTTCCTTTTCAAATTTTGCCTCCTAAATGGCAAAACGAGCAAACAAATCACACTGGTGTATAAGGGCATGGGAAACCACTGATTCCAAGGATGTCTGAAAAAAGTATTTGCAGTGCAGATCTCAGATAATTTTCTTTCAAAACTGCAACCACCCACAGGCTTGTAAAGCTCCAGCTGGCAAGCAATCCTGAGGAGAACAGATTCTAAACCAGCAGGGGCCATAGGGATGCAGCGGGAGAGAGTAAAAGAAGCTCATTCTGTTGATTAAATTTAGTTGATTTAGCTGCTTGGCTTCTCCAGGGTGACTTGGAGCTCACAAATTATCAACTTTAAATTGTGGGTCTTTATTAAGATGGTTCGCATTTGCCACACACAGATTTTGTTTTAGTACAGTTGCTCAGAATAAGATGAATTCCAGCCTCTGGTTAATATATTGATTTTGTGATGCTTCTGTTTTACTTTTCCATCCACTGGGTTTTATGGCTACCTGCAGAGCATTGGTATTGCACAAGTAATTGCTTTCCATGATTTTCATTATCGAGAGTAGACATAACTATTAAAAGCTTCGACAATTCATATTCAATTGTCAAAACCATGAAAATGTATTTTTCTGTCAGTGCGTGATTTTCAAAGGAAGTTATTATATTGAAAGCGCATATCTATTTGCAACCAGACATTTCAGGACTAGTTTCCAAATTAATGCCCGACAAAAATAAGCATATAAATCAAAAAGGTAATGAAAATTTTGTACTTACTCATATACTTTCAGCTTATAACACTGGCTGTTCAAAAACAGAAACTCCCAGTCTGTTCCATAGTCTGTGGCCAGCTTCTTCTGGAGATCACTGAGGAAAGCAAAATGAATAGATTTAATCACAAATACACTTGAAGTTTTGAATTATTATTGATATCATGAAAGATTTTAGACAATTTGCAGTTAAAAATGAGAAATTACTGTCTGTGGGCCATTTGTTGTAGGTTCCTGACAAGCTGCTTTAATAACGTCTGTATGACTCCTAACTGTGCTGACAACATAGCTTTAGTCTCCTTGTTACTTTTGGTAACTGACTTATTGGATAGTGTGCTGATAAGCTGGCCCTTTAAAGCACATTTCTATACAGTGTTTCCAATTATCTGTGCTGGCGAAGGCTGCTCTTTGCTGATCGCAAGTGGTGTGCTGGCCCTTATTTCCATATTCATATCCCAGAATTGCTAAAGGGGTTAACAAATGTTTAGAGAGGGTGACTGTTTTGCTTCAGGGCGATAAGGCAAGGTTGCTGTAAGGGGATTTAGGGGCAGGAAAACAGGTTGTGTGACTGTATGTTGATGTGAGAAGGTCAATGGTCATAAAACTCAAATATCAGATTCTTTTCTGGAAAAATGACCTTTACTGCATGCTAAAGGAATAAAGACCATAGCCTATTAAGGAAGACATGTTCATTCCAAAAGGCATGAAAACACAAATGCACTACTGCACTACAATCTACAAACTGATAAAGGATATGGCCAGAAGAGAACAAGAGGGGAAAAATGCATATCTAGTTCTCCAACACACACAAATTATGGTGAGTAATTGGGCCAGGGGCAATTGAAGCAAGGTGGACAATGAAGAAATAGAGCAACTGCCAGCTCCTTTTCTCCCTTTTCCCCCTCATGCAGGCTTTTGTGCAAGGGGATAAAAATCTTGACCTTTTGGTAACTGCCATCTCTGTGGTTGGCTCTCCTCTCTGCCTACTGTAATGAACAGTTTGGAGGCCCAAGGGCCACAGTAGCTACTTATCAGCTATTGCTGGCTAGCTCAGAGCTGTGTGAAAACATCAGAGGGAGCAAAGTCATCTAACAGGGATTCTCATCCAAGCAGCTCCAGTTTTCCTCTGAGCTGTTGTAAGCATGTGACTGCAGACATTTACATTTAAGATATGAAATGTCATAATACTGCGTTTTAAAATAAGTATACAGATTCTTGAGGATTAAATGTTTTCTGAATGAAAATAAGGGCATGCACTTAATATGCTGATGACAATGGATCATCAGCAAACACATATTTATGCCATGTGTGTCTTTGAAAAATGCCACAAAGCCGTTTGGATAATTTCATACCCAGGCAGACAGTCTTCTGCTCAAAGTTAGTTGGCCTACCCACCAGAGCACAGTAGGCAACCAACAGCGTTTGTTTTTCTTCATTAAAATTAGCCTTAGGTATCAGACAGTGCAAATTCATTACTGTGCAGCTTTCCTCACTGCTTTAGCACAGATGGATGGAGTCTATTTTAAGGCCTGGTTACATGCAATGCTGCCCTGCATACAACAGAAATGTAAGAAGTGCAAAATATCGTCACAGATATGTGACAATGGAAACTAACCTCTGCTTCTATTACTGTTATCTTTTCCTCACCTCATTTCCATGTTGACTGTCTCATAGGCCTCCTCTGCCTTCTTCAGATTGGTGGTTTCCATCTCTACAGCTAAACAAAAACAAAAAGGTAAGAGAAATAACAATGCAGAGTTGTTGCATCTCAACAGCTGTGTACTGCCAAACAGTGGGCTCCTAGTATAGGATGTTATATCTAGGACTGGGAAAGTAGAAGGGATGCATATAAAGAAACACAAAAAAGTATTTCCAGGTGTGGTAACCACTGAAATGCCCATAGGCTTATTAGAGAAAGAAAAGAAGTTAGAGGATCCATTCAAAAATGATCCACTGGTTGACACTGACATTAGTTTTAAAATTATCAGGCAATCAATAATCACCAGGAAATTAATGAACAAAAATGCAGCCAACACAGACCATGATTTGAGGCCATTTATTGAATGTAAGCTCAATATTCACACTCCTAGCTCTGTTTTGGTTTCTGAAAAACTGAAATATTTGCCTATTAAAGCATACACATACTCACCTATCATCACTGGTTAACTGAGCACTATGTCATTTAATGTGAGGCAGGTAGCGTATTTGTGCTTTTAACTGAACTCGTCCTCCTGCTGCTGAAAATAGGGTCTGGGGAAGTTTTATATATAACAAAAACAATGATTTAAATGACACTAAAATGCCCTGGACACCTGAGTGGATCTGTAGAGTCAAGTGACACTTTCCCAGAGGTGCATTGCTATGAAAAAATCCTGTAACACTTTCTTGATTTTGACAGTTATTATGGAAACACTGACTGCAGCTTTATTTATTTGTTTATCAGCATGAAGCCAAATATGCTGGGATTTTCTCCAATTAGAATATTTGCCACTTAATCATTGTAAATAGGAAAGTTGTACGATTTAGCTTGTTAGCATAACCTTATTAAATGTATATTATCAGTTTGTCATCAGGGCCAGAGATGTGACTTAGTAAGATGCTATTCCACCTCCACCAGTCATCTCAATAGGCTGTTATCACATGCCAGATCGTCATTACAGTTACCATAATAAAAACAGAGGGTACCTGGACTGTTGTTCAAAATGAACACAAACACCTGTCTCATGTTGGAACTCCTGTCTAACATATAGATAATATTTCAAAAACATCTCAAATACATAAGAAGTAGTTATAAAAATTATAACTTTTAAGTTAAATGAGAACAAACTGCTGGTGCTTGATGCTTATTTCCAATAGCCTTGCACCTGCTTGTAATGTGTGACTATGCTCCTGCTTATTAACAGTGACATCCCATTAAGCCAAACACGAACAAACAGGCTGAAAACCTGAACAGAGAAGACGGCAGAAAATAGAACTGAAGATAAGTTGAAAAAAACCTTAGTTTAATTGTCCAGTGTTGATGGACCTGGGGATTTACTGGGGTTTGTGGAAGTGGACAGGTTCGTCTCCTGCGTCAAGAGAACTCTCACTGGGCCCCGATGTCGTGGTAACAGAAAGGAACGTGTATGCGGTAAGGATTGTGTGGGAAGCTGTCAGAGCTCTGGTCTGAATACCAATTAGCAGGTTCCTTGCATGAGGTCTCAGCTGGTTGCCCAGAAACATACCCCACACACCATTCCCCTAGCCCCTATGTCTCGCCGAACCTAGTACAGATGTGGTGTGTCCAAGAGGCAAACTGTGATTTTCCATGCTACAATGGCTATTTTTATAGCACCAAGAAGGGGAGATCTGTCCCTAACCCACCCCAATCCTCCTCAAGCTCCTTCAGAAAATCACCATCTTACACATTCTCTCTTGGCCTATTTCTCTTTCACATACAACACACATCAGGCTCAGCAATGACAAAAGGAGATGCAGAATCCCAAGTGGGTGACATCTGACCCCTTGCAGCAGCCCAGTCATATATGGAGAGAGTGGTGTCAGAAAGGGGGAGATGAGGAGGGAGAAGAAAGACACAGGGAGAGCAGTCAGGCGTACAGAAGTACCCAGAGCAGGGAACACAGTGCAAGTAAAGCCTCTCGAATGATCTTTGTACCAGTCAGGCCGACATAACCTGAGGCTGACGTACAGAATACCAAAAAGTCCTCATGCTGGTCTAATGACTGCAAGGATTATATTATTGGTCATACAGTCAATGGATATCGTGGCCTGATAATCACAGCAATCATACAAGGATCTACAATGTGAGCTTGTCTTTAATATACTACATCTTTTTTTCAGTGTGTAAATTAAATCTTTAACTCAGTACAATGGCTCTCTTCAATAATCAGATGGTAATTGTTTACTGTAGCACACACATATTGAAAAGTCTATTATACTGAAGAAAATCAACTTTTCCTGCATTTTATAGAAAAGTAGGACAAATGATTTCAAGCTAAATTGACCAGCTCATGACATACGCCTCTTGAGGAAGTGTACTGTACTTCGATTTTATCACTAGACACTATCGAGAGGGTTGTTATGTCATAGGCCATGTACAAAAATAGAAGAAGAGGGATGTACTGTATAGTATTCTGCTGGAAATCTCCTGTGCATACATACCTTGAACCAGAGACTGGAGATGCTCTGTTTACATGCAAATAGATCAATAAAAAAAACTGCAGAAGAAGCCTGGCTTAACAAAAACAAAGACACTGAGGCTACCTTTGAACCGTAGCTCACACAGGGGATAGACAGCTTTAGCTAGATTATGTCAACTACAGGCACATGTAGGAGTTTGTGTTGCTGTCTGTAAAAGCCTGCTCTTTAAAATAAAGACTGGCAGTGCGCTTGGTTGTGATTCACTTCCCTTCATAACCTTTTATTCACTGCCATCTATCATACTCTTTTATCTTTTCATTTTGACTTCAACATTCTCCTTGCCTTAAATATTTTCAGCAGGAGCTCCTCGGAGTCTTCCTGTCACCCTCACCTCCAGCTCCATTTTCTCCCTTTTTCAAAGTTTCTCTGCTTTACTCGCTCTGACTGCAGAGTGGGAAGGGCTAATATATAGGTTGAGGCTTCTTGTAATGAAATGTTTATGGCAGGTTGTAACACTGAACAAGTGGCCTTTCAGAAAGTGTCATCAGGGCTGGCGATAGCATTAATAACCACCTGCTGGCATCAAACACGACCACCCAGAGGTGCAAATTATACTTTATCTTAAAAAAAAAAAAAGAAAAAAAGAAAAAAACCTAAGGGGCATTATATGACTGAAAAAAAATGTGTGCATCTTAATCTTACACTTTCTTTTTCTTCATATTTTCTTCTTATTCCTTTATTTCTTTATCTGTCTGTAAGTCTCAAATGATTCTGAAACTGTAGCACAGGCTGCTGGGAGTTTAGAAGAGGTCAATCTCACCCCCCGCATAATCGTTGTGTTGGAGTGTCTGATTGTATTAGGGTTGAGTGAATAACAGTAGCTGGCAGAAATAGCATCATGTTTTGAACTATCAGTGCAATTCATAGCCCTGTGACTGACTCAGTTTGTATTCATTCTCCCACACTCTCCCGCAACTCTCTTTTTATCCACAGTCGTTGAAGGACAAGCGCAGCACCATGGCTGTTCTCAAATTAAGAATGGGTCCATTCACTGCACAGCTGTTATTATATCAAATTATATAAGCCAATACTTAAGATGGCGAGCATGAGTGATGACACATTGAGATCTGATTATTAAAATATAGTCAGATATTTCACTTCTTTTGTATCACATGCTTAGAAAAAGAATGTTATATTATCTAGTCCTTCCTAAAGATCATCAATAAGGGCTAAAATTAATGTGATTAATTAAACGAACAATAATCAAATAAATAATGAAAAGGGTTAGTTGAGTAGAAAAAAATAATAATAATTACAACCTTAATATTGCTCATTAATATAATTTGATTGCAAAAACTAATAAGTCTACAGAAATTGCTTGACGTTTTGGGAAATACCAAATACTACTCTAATCTTATCTTTAATATGAAGCTACTACAGGAAGCCGATGGCCAGCTTAGCTTAGCAAAAAGAACAACAAAAAAAAAGGAAGAAACAGTGGTTTTGTGCCAAAGTAACAAAAAATAAAAGATGTTTTTTAAACCCAATTAAAGGGATGACTTATTGAGATGTTGAGGTGTTAATATGTGATAATAGTATTCTATTCATGTAATAGCAATAAAATGCGTATAAATGCAGCAGGCACAATCAACTGCTCATATTACCACAATGATGCGTAATTGCTATTTAACATTTAAATGGAGAAGAGGGCCCAATGAGCAGAATAAACAGTCTGCATGAGGTGAGTTCACTCTGCAACAACTGGGTACTGTTTATGAATATGTATGATGTAACAAACGCCTAGGAGCTGACCTACTTCTGTGTCTCCTCTGCACTGACTCGGTCCCCTTCCGGGGTAACTCTGTCATCTTGCAATATACTGTAATACCAGGAAGCATGCAACTCTCATGTACAAATCAACACACTTCCGTTTGATGGTTTTGCATCTGCAGAGGAAAAGCGCTCAGTAGGTGGTTATGCAGCTGCAGGATCTGGCAATGACAAGTTATTCATTCATGCATATTTACGTGATAGTTTTGACAAGTTTAGCATCTTTGCTTGCCTAAAAAAAAAAAAAAAAAAACCCATCAATTTCCACTTGTTATAAGGGAATCATTTTAAAAGAGTAAATAAACGACTAACACTCATGTAGTCATGTGACATGAAAACAAGAAGATGCAGGATATGGAGTAAATGTGTGATGGACAAGTACAACCAGACGAAGGAGTGCTCTCGACATAACTGGGGCTGCACACTGGAGAGTACTCGTCTGCACTCTCATAAAATATCTTTATCTGGGATCATCTTGGTACTGTGCCAAACACTGTTTAGCTTCAGGAGCTGGGAAAGAAAAAAAATCTATTTCAGACAACATAAGAGACAGAAAGCTGGCAGCTGCTCAACTCAGACTTCCAACATTTGATAAGTAAAAATGGGCTAATTTTGTGTATCCCTCAAATGGTTGCAATCCAATACATTCCTCCTGTGGCTATACAAACCCTGAACAAGGGTGAGAGGCAAATTGTTTCAACCTCTCCACAGCATAATGGAATAAGAGGGAAAATGTACTTGTAGCTCATTTCATAGCAAAAGGAAGCTGGGTACAGTTTTTCATCCTGTTCCTCTCTTGACTTTCCCTTTGCTCCTTCTGTCCAACTAACACTGAAGGTGAGCACAATTATGTCTCAAGGATGCGTCGCCCTCAGCCGGGGTCAGAGGTCTCGCTGAGCACCACGTTAATGGCAAACCCCTCCTGCGTAACATTTCACATCTAATTTGGAAAGTGCTGAATAGAGCCTTTAATTAACATCAGCCCTCGCCAAGGTTTGTAATCTGCAAGAGCGCCAATCCCTGAGCTCTCTTACACACTGAAGCTCCGCTGACTCACATGCCAATTCATTTGTTGATTGCTGAGATGCTCTGGCTTAGAAAAGCTCCCTGGTCACAGCAATGTGAACTAGGGGACATGTTTAAGCGGTTGTATGTGGGAGACAGAGGTGTAGGAGTGCAATTTATGCAAAGAGTTGTCATGCCAGCATTTCTAAAAAGATGCTTGATAAAAAAAAAAAAAAAGTATCTACATTAAGTTCAGCCAAATAATGTTGATACAGATCATTATCTTAGAATAAAGTTTAAGATAAGTGTTTTGCTAAAGTACTAAGATTTGGGGCATGAAAAAACTCTCACAAACATCCCCATACCTGCTCTTACATTCCTGTCTGGAGCCCTCACCCCGTTACATGACTCTGACATCCAGGTAATGTTACGATTTTTAGATATGCTCTCATATCTGTAGATGCAACCTCACTAAATTGGATCAAAGTGAAGCCAGCCTCACAGAACCCAAATGTGCAAAGCTAATTTGTTTATAAATCTTAAAGCAGCAACATCCAAACAAGATGCATGACAAAAATAACACTCTCAACTGCACAAGTGGAACTATGCTTTCCCCATGGACAACACAAGTGCCTCTTAGCCACTGTTTGAGTCAAATAAATGTGTGCAAACATGCAGGCGTTAGCACTGATTTACAGATTCCTTGGGTTTTTACCAAGTTATATAGCTGATGGCTGTTAATTTTGGTCACATTGCATCCTGTCGTTTCCTTTAGAGAACAGGAGGATTGTGGACTGATACTGTCACCTATTAAGCAAAATGGTCAAGAGATGCAATGTTAGCAACACTGGCGACTACTCTTATTGATGAAAGTGGTATGGAACCAGATATTAAGTATCTTCCTGGTATTATATAGCACACAGGACAAAAGGCTGTTTTTTTCTGATAAGGGGTAATGAATGTAAAATATGGATTAAGGAAGTTAGAGGGAATTTGAAAAAGCCTTTAAAGCTGTACCTCAGAAACCTAAAGTGAAGAATTAGTTTTTAATCAAATGCCTTAACATCTTAACTGAGGTGCGTCATGGGCTCGAGACCTGCTGAGAGGAGACAGGCAACAGACGGTGCAAAATGTGGTCAACCAAAACTGCAGTGTGCCGCTAGAATGCCAGTGACAACTCCCCTACTGCAACGCACAGTGAGTCATCAAAATGCTTAACAGGGAAAATCCTCACTACACCTCAGGAAAATGCCACTGCTCCTGCACAAAAGATAAAGCCCATAAGCTACAGCAATGACAAATTTGAGTCCTGATACACATTTAACTGGCAGGATATGAACTGAATATAAAAAGGGTTGCTCCTGAGGATTCAGAAAATGGATCCAGAGTGGCAGTTAGTAGCTTATAATCTGTGGCAGACACTGGCTCTGCTTGCAGTAAGTGGTTACTGGGCAGCTCAAACCAGCAGCGTTAGCACTGCAGATAACATGCACTCTGCTAAAACAGATGATGTAGCACAAAGGACAGTGCCGACAAACGCAAACACAGCTGTAGCTCAGCAAGGACCAAATGAAATAGGAGCAGTGATGATAGCACCATGGACAGAACCAGTTTGCCATGAAAGTCAGCACCATGGAGAGTGATTGCTAAGCAGACAAGAAAACCTACCCCACAGAAAAACCAGTAGTAACTCAACTACACCCACCATGACATAATATTGTCACCGACCATCTACAATGCTGATTATTCTTCTTTTGGAAGTCTCTGCTTGTACCACATGTGAGCAGAAGTCCTGAAAACAGTCAGGAGGAGTGGCACTGGTTGTTTAGCACTTGTAGGGACATTGTGAGAACAGTGCCCCACAGAAATGCCCATCCATTTCTGTACAGAAAGATTTCTGCAGACAATACTTCACTCTAAGCAGTGCTATGCTAATGTCTCTCCAAATGGGGGCTTTTCAGGACATGTCAGAAAAATTAGAGAACTAGAAGGCAAGAAAGACAAACATACACACACACAGACACAACTGTGCAGTAACTGAGTGTAACAGCGGTAGCCTGTAGGACAAGGGGGAAGGGTGATATGTAGGAGGGGGAAGGGAAGAGCGTGTGTTTGTTTTAGCGTGTGTTGTGTGTATTGGGGGACATTAAGAAGCCCGGGAGATGTTATTCTGGAAAGTGGTTGGTTTGGAGAGGCAGCAGCTGTTGTTGGACCAAACTGAATGCCACTGGCAGGCTAATCTAAGCAGCAACACTATCAGCACAATAAGGGCGCTGCTGAGCAGCAGTGACCTACACCACTTGCAATGCTCCTGGAAGAGGGAGTTGGTGGAAAAAAGCCTGGTGACCTGCAGTCTTTCAACATGCAATAGCTCTTTGTGAATATGTTGTAACATGCAGTATATATGCATAGTTCAGGCATACATCTCCAAATTCCACCAATGCAATATGGACAAAGAGGGAGAAGGGAGAAATGACAAGAATGGCTGGCAATACACTGAGATAGCTTTCACTGGCCCTGAAGTTTAGCAGCAAGCTTGGTTATGAAACACAACCACAAACACACACAATGAAATCATGATGGCACCGCACCTACGCTTTAACAAACGGACAAGTCTCCATAGATGGATCAGATGAAGAATGTCATGATACACACGTGGCTACAAAACTCCATTACTGTTACATAGAAACTATAGTATATCAGTGGTAGAACTATAGTAGTAGTCCATATTTGGACCTTTGTGTAAAAATCTAAAATTGTAGGACTACGTAATTACACTACTTTTTCCATTCATATTGTAGTTGTGCCAGTACAGTCCTTTTCAAATTGTAAATGGTTCAATTTAACTTTTGTGTCTTTATTTCTCAAATGAGTTTTTAATTTTTTCCCCACCCTACAATTTCAAGATAGACCCATCTGCCTCATTTACTTTTACAATCATCCTCAGTCCCCACTGGGACGAATGTGGTACCTCTTTTTCTCCTGGCAGTGTCACAGTTATGAGACAAAAGCTGCCTGCATTTGCATGTATGTGTGCGTTTCTGTCAGGAACAAGTGTGGACACGTGTAGAGAAGCCAGCACCAAACTGTCTTGTGTCAGTTAATTATTTTCAGTGCTCTAGATGCTGTCACTGACTGAACATCTTAAGACTTTGCTGGGGGCACTGCTTAGTGAAGGCGCGCCGGCCCTTTAAATAATACCAGACCTAAGGGTGAGGGACGGCACCCTGCTTACCAACACTGATACCACAGCAGCAGCCTGATGGCAATTATTTAGACGTCCACTTGCTAATTATAATAGAGGATGACAGGTGCCCAAAACAATTTGAGTGCAAACTGCCTGTGAACTTTTGCGTGTGGTTGTCTCTGCTGATGGTTAAAGATAGCCAAGCCAATGTCTTGACAAACAAACTTGTCGTTTACTTCTCGGCTGGGCTCCGTTGCTCTTGGTTCCCTAAGATGAGCACGTTGTTACTGAGACAGTTAGTGGTTTCACTAGTTACCTGAAGCTAACTGTAACAAAGCACAGAGGTATAATGGAGATTGAAAAAGAAGTTCACATACCTGCCTGAGTGATTTAACAAAGATTCAATTTCAAGAAGATTTTAACATTTTTTGTGATTTATTATTTCTTATATTAGAAGAACAAGAGATACTGTGCATCTCAGTTGTTCATGCTAATTGCAGATAAAGTAGCCCTGAGCCACTAGTGTCAAGAAGACATGAGGAATGGCCAAATAATAAATAAATATACATATATGTATAAAGCTATATTAACCACTCATCTGTGTATAAATGTGTCTCTAGTGCTGTGTAATTTACTTTTAAGTCCTTATCAAATTCATCCAATTACATGTACCTGTTACTTATATCCCAACAGCCTTCTTACTGCCACATCCCACCGCCATTTAACAAGACACACACACCCACACATCCTGAGGGGAGACACTGAGGGTGGGACTGAGAAAAACTGGGGGAGGAGCCAGTTGGTGTTAAAGAGCGTCTTCCTTCCGGAAAAATCAAGGCAGTTGACTAGTGAATAATGAATATAAATTGAATGCTCCTAGCTGGTACTGCTGTGCAAGGCTGCAGTGAGTAGAAGAGGGAGCTAATTCACAGCTGCTGACAAGATGGGGTGATTGTGGGGTGTGTTTATACACACTTAAGATGGGACTGTATTACCGTCTGTCATTTTGTCTTTCTCTCCTTTATTGCTACTGTGTATGTGCATGTGTGCTTCTTTGTGTCTGTGAATGAGGCCTATAGACATGCTCTACTGTGACCCTCTGACTCCTGACAACTCCAATCAGTAGGATGTGTGGGAGACGAAGGGAGGGGGTGCAGGTCCATAGCGGATGGTTATCTGTGTGTGTGTGTGTGTGTGTGAGTGAGTGAGAGAGAGGGGTGGGGGGGATTTGTGTTCCCTGTGCGTGAGGGAGGATGACACAGAGTTCTGTGCACACAAATTGTGAAATTCACCAACAAAAGTTCAGGAGAAGTAAAAAAAAGCTTTTTCTACCATGTGGTGAATAGTCACACAGTGTTATGTAAATGAAGACATTAGGTTGTCTAGGTAATAACAGTACTGACAAGTATACAGCAGTTCATTGAAAGTATTATCAACCCGGTGTTTACTATAAATGTAAAATAACAACATAAGAAATATTTTATAAGACAAGCAGATTGTGCATAAAAAAGAAAATATTTTATCATGAAAGAAAACAAAATGAATAGAAAGGCAAACTGAAATCAGTTCAAACATTTTTCATGGCCTCTTCCTGAAATAGAAAAATGTGGAGGTTGTATTTGCAATAAAGATTGCTATTTGCAGTCAGAGCTATCAGTTCTGAGTGCAACATCATGCAACATGTCACCTTCTATTAAGCTGGCAATTATCTATTAGCACCATTGCCTGCACTGGGGTTTGCGAGAGTCACATGCCAAACAGTGTGGCCTACCATTTTCTATCAACAAGGTCCAGATTTAGATTTCACATTAGTCCCTACATGACGCCAGGAGCCTGTGTGAATGAGAAAGCGGAAAACCGTTGTGCTTTGCCTAACACAAACACAATCCCAGATGGTTTTCTTATCCACTCAAGAGGACAACAAACCTGACGCCATTTGCACATGCGTATAGGCAATTATTATTTTTTTTTTACACACATCCCAAAAAGGGGAAAAAAACAAACCAAAAAAAAAAGCAATTGGTACACTGTCATCCTCATTCAGCCAATTAAGTCTCATGAGGAACTCAGGCTCCCATCCCTGTTATCTTGAACAAAGGTTATGTAAACTTATGTAAACTGGTTGGAGTAAAATTGATGAGGAGCTAAGCACTAAGACAATTCAGATGTGTAATATAACCACTGATTTAGTAGTACATTAGTATGTGTGACAATGTTCTTTTAGTAGGAATACGAGACATAACACTATGAGCTGACAGTGCTCGCAGTTCTGTAGCACTTAAACATTTAAACACAGTTAAATGTTGACATCAGTTTGCTAATGTGCTCCCATTGACCACTTACATTTTTTCCTTTCATCCTGACCTGAACCTAAATGTCTGTAAAACTTCGTAGTTGTTGTAATATTTGAGTATGAAGCAAAGTGACAGACTAACAGACCAACACTGCTAGTTACACCTTTATTTATCATTGCTGATTTGCATTAGTAAAGACAGAGATCCACGTAGACGCATGAACGCCACTGACAGTAGTTGACATGCTCAATAGTATTAAGAACATATTAAAATTAACAAAATTAGATTAAATAAACGTTATTGGTCCATAAGGGAAATTCCTTGGTCACAGTAGCTCAGTTACATGCAGACAATCTATATAATATAGATTAAAATAAAATGACAAAATTCAGCACAAAAATTTATAGCATGTTTGTTGAGCAGACAAAAAGCAGACAGTCACACTAAAGACTGAAAGAGTATAAGAGGAAGGAATATGATTTGTGCCTAATCTGAGCACTAAGAGAACCCTTTAAAAACCACTGCTTCCGGAGATGATCTAGGAGAGTTGTGTGGGACACGGTGCACCCTAAGTCTACAGTTAGTCCCTTTTCACATTTCTATATGTGTGAAATTAAAGCATACTCCATTCGAGAGCTCCTTCATGAGGGATTTTATATATGTTTCAGCCATATGACATATCAGCCAATAATAGGCTTTTCGTTGTTTACAACCAAACATGATTTTTTCCTTTTTTCCTAACAGTCTCAGGCTTTCAGGCACTGTTTCATAGGCACGTAAAAAGTGTCACATTATAAATTCCCTGGTCTATTATTACCTTTGCTGTAATGACACATCCCACACAGCCTGTGCCAAAGAGCTCCGCTTGGGAACAGGCCCAAGGCACTATGTTACACCTTGCTAACCGCATTGTAGTGATTGAAATCGGAAAACCGAGTGCAAGACCTCGTTTTTCTTCTGCTCTGAATGCCACACTCCTTTTATTCTGGTTTCATTCATTCACTCACTTACATGGCTCTCCATCTTTTGCTCTTTTACACTTCGGAGCTCCAGGGCCACTCTGGGGTCGTTGTTGGCTTCAAGAGCCTACTAAATATAATGAATTAGAGACTTAAGAATGTGACTCTCAAGTACACAATTATGGTGAAGAATGGCACTTTAAACAAGTTGTAATTTTGGCCTTCAAATTACAAAAATTATAGCAGTCCGCTATATACATACTTATATACCTATAATATTTATGCGATTACATAAGAAACTGAAGGGAGCATGAGACTAACCACAACACCAGACTTATTATACATAATTAAATTAGACACATTGCTTCTGCAGCAGCATTCATAAAATGCTACTACACGGTTGTTACATTATTAGTTATTCCCCTACGCCTGCTACACTATCTAGTGCACTCTACATTTCTCATCCATGTACGTATGATCATGTTTTGAAAAATAATACTGGTGTTCTATATATGCCCATGACAGAACTGTAAACAACAATTATAAAATGTTAAGTAATCAAGTCTCCTTGCAGAGGAAGATATTTAGCAGCCTCAATACACACTAGTCTGTAGGACAACACCCTAAACTGCACAGATTTGATTGACTTAACTAATCCAATTATATTAAGAAACCGGTGTTCATTTCAGATGTACATTAAGCTCCAATTTGGGGAATATTTTCTGATTAGCAGAGAGCAACAACAGACTAATTGTTGTGCCTGGTGATTTGTGCTGCATAACATAATTCATGCACTGTCAATCAAGCTCGACTTCTGGATGGAGGGATGCACTGTTGCTGTCAGTTGCTGCAACCCAAAGTCCAAAAAGGTACAGAGGCACGTCTTCACATATAGTGTGCATGGAGTTTGTATATCAGTAAATTGAGCTTGTTTACATTTGTTTATCCATAGTTGTATTTAACAGCCCTGACATTTACCAAAATTGTTTTCCTTCACAGCCTTGCATTTGTTTGAACATACAATGGCGATGACTCTGTAATCCCGTTTTAATTAGAAAGATGTAGTGTGCACGCCAGGCTCACGCACTCTATTTCCCGCAGCGATGCCACACTGGCGAGGAATCAATCACCAAGGCACTGGTTGCCAAGGCAACGAACAGGGCCTTCTGCACTACTGTCTAAGTGGTGAATGATTGCCGGTGTAACTCATTGGCGGATGTGAGGAGTTTTTATCTGTCTCTCTCACTCTCTACTCCTACCCCTCTTCTCGTCACATATCCAGAGAGTTAATTAAAAGCAGCCAACATGAAATAAATCTAAATCTGAGTAGAAATGAAACATACAGTACAAATTGAATTCGCACTTCAAGTGGTTTCAGGTTGGGAGGATAGGTGGGGTGTAGCAGAAAGGCAATAGTAGTGAAAAATGAAAATGTAGAATGAAAGGGGTATAAAATGAAGACAAACATACACATGCCAGAGGGAGGAAGGGAAAAGCGTGAAGAGGCAGGTGAATCCAGACAAAGGCATCAGTTTACTCAGATTCTCCTATGAATTAAGCTGAACAGCAGATATTTTGCATAAGCAAAACATAAAACAACTGCAGACAAACATAAAACAACTTGCCTGTGCAAAATAGTGACTGCCAATGCCTATAAATGGTTATTACTACAAATATATGGTAAACAACAAAACTATGATAATTTAGTTCAAGTATGTTAAAGGATCAGGCTGGTGTTATGCATTATACTACATGTTCATTGCCTAAAAAAATGTATATGAAAAAAAAAAAAAGTCCTACAAGTTATTGTCTCAATTCTTTATTACTTCAATTACTTGTGTGTGGCACTCAGCCTCAGACTCATTACCTGCTACACAAGATGCAACTGTTTAAAGGCCTGTCACAACTAGACAGTGTCCTCCTTCTGTAAAAGGCTTTGCATTTTCCTGAAACAGCTAGGCGTTTTAGTTTGCAAAAGGGGAAAAAACATTTGTGGGGCTTATTTTCAATCATGGACTGCTACACATCTGTGTCCCAATGACTACCGTGACAGTGGAAGTAGGAGTGATTCAAAATAAACCATGATACAGTACAACATTGAAGTCAATAAGGGAACATGCCAACCAATGCAAAAGTGTTGCTAACTGATGTGCTTTAGCATTGAATCAATCCTGTCATAGTGTTTACTACCAGGTGATGCACTGATGCCCAAAATGCAGCATACAAGCATTCTTCTAACACTTTTTTTGTCAGGACTTTTAAAAACTGAATAATAAAATACCAGTTGGGTAAAAAGGGGTTTTCATTAAAATATCACAAGAATTCCTGGAAAGCTATTAAGCAAAAACTAAAAAAGGAATCAAAGACTGCAACTCCTCTGCTAAACACAAAAAATGCCTACACTAGGAATAAAAAAAAAAAGTGAGCTTTGCTGAATGAATGTGACTGCACCACAGCAAAGAGAAAGGTGAGACAAGCTAAATGGCTGTACTGAACTATATTGAAGGAGCAAGTGCCCATTCCTGAGGGAGCCCTGAAGGGGTCCTTTATAATCCCATATCAGATGACCCGCCCAGAAACCACACAACATCTGTGAAGATCTAATTCAGTCTAGTGCTAAAGACATTGTTTTTGAAACACTGGGGGACAAGACTGCTGGAGAAGTTGATATAATACATCTCTGCACAACACCACTGGCCCAGAACAGGATTTGTCACTTCAACATTTCAAGTTTTGTAGGAGCAGGCAAACAGCACAAATTCTGCATTGCAAGTAAATAAAAAGCAGAGACAGATACTGCTGCACAACTGCTTGTTTATACAGTATTTCACAGTTTCACAGCAAGAAGTCTGTGAAGGAAATCCACTACTGGGTGATTCAACAAACCTACAGTACACCTGTCCCCAATTCTCTCTCAGTCTCTCGCAGACATAAATTGTGATTTCTTAGACACAAAATGTTAATGCCTACATCTCTGCAGCTAGCTGGTATAGCCATGGGCATCATTTTAATTTTGTCAGATCATCTTACACAAATAAGGCAGAGTAGGAGAAGGCCAGTGTTGTAGTTTCACTGTGGTGGAAGAAGTAACTGGCCCAAACACACCACATCCACACACAAGTTTGAGTAAAGTGCTGACCTCCAGGGAGTTAACTTCTCAAATTGCCTCAGTGATGTTAGTGTGTTCTCCATGGTGTGCCATTACACCATGACATCACCATTTGATCCAGTTAAAGGTGAGAAGGAGCCCTTCTGACCACACCCAGCCACACCTCAGTGTTGCTGAAGCTCAGGCCTGATAGCAGAAAAACACTGTGTTACAAATTTGTGTTGAGGTACTTTTTAAAGAGCTGGTAAAAGCTTCACACGATCAGTCACAATAGCAGTTACTAAATACCCAATCCTTGATTCACTCATCTCATGAGTGATTTTTAAGAAATGTGATATGCCTGTTGTCAAACACTTGCTGCACTCTCCATCAAATTCTGTGCTACAAAAATACCACAATCTACCTGCCTTTGAGACATGTGGGGCCAAACTACGACCCTCCAACTAGCTCTGAGTAAAACACAACAGACATCACATTGGTCCGGGAATAAACTGGTGCGCACACCAGCAAACTCAGGTTGTCCATCTGGCAGCAGGCACTGCCTATGTATCCACTGGGATCATGCCTTCCTACTCTTCTGCCTCCCACCACTGTCTCTCCAATTAAAAGTTACACATCAGCCTCAAGTCTGAGCCAGACTTCCAGATGGTTGGAATGATAGAGCAAGCTTTTCTTCTGTTGCATTGTCAGTAGAGAAATCAGTTACCTGTGTGTCTATTTTCGAGAAATGCTGTGCAGTTGGGTGGTTGGCGGATGCTTGGGGAATTGAACCGAGTTCTTGTGCTTAGTTAAATCCCCACACTCTTCTCTGTACTTTTAGACACAGCAGTCTAAAACTGAACAAGAAACTGCAGGTTTCAAATGTTGATACAGAGCTGCACTTTGTTTCTTGTTTGGTTAAATGAGGCTGTTCATTTTTAACTTTAACAATAGGAAAGACATAACAGAACAGTCAGGAATTATTCAGATTTTCTGTAAAGTATAAAGCTAATTTTGCTTTTATTTTAGCAAACACCTTTAGCTGTCAGCAGTTGGTAAGGTTTCAACTCTCCAACATTAACAGAATCCTGCACTCCTACTGTAGTGTGAAACAGTAAAATCCCATTTAAAGAGACACTCAGACCTTCATTTTAACATGAAGATAGTATCTATTATAATGTCAATAACACTGGTCTACAAAGTTTGCAAAATTATTAAATTGTCCAATATAAAATGTTCCAATTCTTGCTCATATTCTGATTAGATGAATTACAAAACAGGTGATAAAGGTGCCGGCTGGCTAAGGTTTTCAAGATATTTCATTAGAAGATTTATAATTATCTTTGCGCATA
This sequence comes from Mastacembelus armatus, assembly GCF_900324485.2. Taxonomy (NCBI): domain Eukaryota; kingdom Metazoa; phylum Chordata; class Actinopteri; order Synbranchiformes; family Mastacembelidae; genus Mastacembelus; species Mastacembelus armatus. Next base: position 13,453,112 of record NC_046650.1, on the reverse strand, counting down.
GGCGATTATATTTGCCTACAAGGGAGGGGGGTGTCTGATCATGATTCCTCGTAACTTCGACAGTGCGGTAGAAGCTACACAGCAATGGTCCCAACATACGGACAATTTTCATCAGTTTGTCATGAAAAAAAGCTTGAAAAAGTCACATGAATGGAAAGTTACATTATCGATATCAATAAAAAGATAATTTTATTATGAGTGCTGTGGCACCATTTACATTGCTATCACATTTTGCAGAAAAGTTATGGAGCATAATCGCACACCCCCGTCCTAATTTTGAATTATTTTGATGCAATTTTGACTTGAAGTTGCATCTTGGAAACTGAAGCCAATTAACACCCAGGACTTAATTTTCCTTTATTACTGACCCAATTCTGGTCAAATTTAGCTACTTTCATTTCCAAGGCTTTCTCTTTGTAGACTAGTGTTATAGCTGGGTTTTCATAGGACATAATTTAATTTGCACTCTTATCATGCACCCCATAATCCATTAAACTTTAAAGTACATAAATTAAGCAAATAATAAACTGAGCATTTCATTACATATTGACTTCTATATAAAATAATTATCAATGATAAGCGGACGTAAGAAAAGGTATTCTGAGGAGACTGTGACAGCTTCGAAACAGACATCTATCCAACCATCTTTTAATGCAAGTTTATTTTCTACTTAGCTCTGAAGCACTGACATACATGAAGCTGTCAGTGACCGAAGATCACAGGAAAGGCATGTCAGCCTTTATTTTACCATCACAGCATCTAGCGTATGTTATCCCACATGCTTAAGTGCAGCTGACAGGTAAATCCCATGGCTGAGCATTTCTGCTGCTCTTGTACTTCTCTGCAAACGTCTTTCAGAGTGAGAACAACCATCACATCTTTTGAGACCACAAGAATGCAACTCTGGCAGAATATAGAATCTAACTTAAACAACTAAAACAACTGTGTTAGCAAACATAGACTGAGTAAAGATAGCACAAAGAACTGCTTTGGCTTGGTGTGGTCAACATCTCCTCAATGTGTCTTATCTATAAGCCAGGCTGTAAACCCAGAGCTTCAGACCTGAATCTACTCTGCAGCTAACACCAGTATAAGTGGGAGACAACTTATGTTTTCTGTGTATCATCACAGGACTGGCAACCACCTGTCTCCATGATGTACTATGCCTGAATTTTTCAAATTCTTCAGCAAGCAGGAGGTTTTGTTCCAATAAAATCTGACAGGCACATCTAATGATAAACCTATCAGCCAAAATCCCAGTTTTTCAAAGCAACATGGGACAGAATTTCATCCAACGGTTTCTTGAACTGCCTTTCAGCCGGCTGCTGCCAGGATAGATTGTAGCAGAACTTGAAAGCCTCACATGGTCAAACTGAATATCACTGTGGATCAGATTATAACTAAGCCAAGAGGAGATGTTCATGTACATAGCTAATGGGAGATTAACCAAAGAGAAGCTTAAATTTCATCAAGGTTGAAAAAAAGCCTGTTTAAATAATCAATTCTGGTATATTTCCATGCAAAAATAAATGATTTTCTCTCACACTAGTCTGCCACTGAGCAAACCCACTGTAACAATAACATCAGCATTAAATAAAAATTGTAAATCGATTAGTTAACTACAAAAAGAAAATATCCTCTGGTTTCAGTTTCTCAATTGTAGGATCTTGCTACTTTAATGTGACTTATGCAATAACGCTTTTAATATCATAAATCCACATAAAATGTTAGCACATAGTCTATAAGTGCCTTACGTCTGAACGAGTTCTGAGATTGCTAAGCTAATCCTAACTGAGTTTGACAAATGTAAGAAACAGAACACAAACATCTGTCATATAGCACAGACAAATCTTCAAGAGACCACAGGGAGCAAGGTCAATTAGTATTAGGACAATTTTAGATTCACAAAACAACATAAACTTCGATAGTGGTATTTTCCAGGGTCACCCCTCAAATGATCTCTGGCAGCAAATGTGTCTATCGCTATCTTCTCTGTCAAGCTCATTACCTGACAAATGTGGGCTGAAGGTGAACTGTGTGGGTAAGCCTCAAGTATGTCCTCTTAAGTGCTAAAGCAGCAGGGTGGGCAGTGGGGGAGAAAACGCCATGATAATTGAGAGCATAATGCTTACTTATAGCATATACACCTTCTGTGTTAAATATAGCCAAGCACATCCAGAAGTCCATGGTGAAGTGCAATATACCCCATAAGGATTACAGATGAAAAGGGTAATTAGGTGAATGTGAAAATGGAAAGTTCTTGCAAGATTAAGATCTTAAACTTACTGTTTTTCTTATTACTTCCCCATGTACTAGCAACCTGATTACCAACCAGAAAAAGCAAGAGCCTGTCCTCATGGCCAGACTCCCAGCAGGCCCTGAAAAGCCTCTGGTTTACTGTGTGTCACTTGGCTTGGGGTAATTTGATTCATTGCATTGCATATTTGGTTGGGAATACATTCCACTGGAGCAAAATATCAGCTGATATTTTAAGGGCCTTTAAGGCAGATGCTGCATCACTGCATCTGAGAGCTGCATTCTGTCCAAACATGCTTCTCTAGCTTTTAACATTTCAAGAACATCTGATCATGATACTTACAGATATGCTGTTAGTAGAGCTGTGTTATAAGAGGTAGGTAAAACAGTGCTTTAGCAGGCAAAAGGTACAATGCCTGGCTCCTTCAGTCGAAACCTATAATTACTTTCATGGTAAAGGACGTTTTCATACCACATCAAATCACTGGGTTACATGTAGCTTTACCCTTTTACAACAAACTGTTCTCAGATGGCTCACAGAGTTTAGTTAGTTTACTTGGCTAAAGCTGGAAAAATCTCAGAGCAACAGATTGACTGATACCAACTAGATGAGAAGTATACTTGTCTGAAACCATGGCCTGATTCTTTAAAAATTAATAAGAATTTTGAATAGGGAATTAACTAATAGTTTACAACTTCAATTTGTGGCATACCACTTGCCACATACAGAGATTAATTTAAACTAGTAGTACTCTACTACTTGCCATGGCATTACACTATGCCTTGTATTTTATTTCTAGTGACCAACATGAGAAAGTTTAAGTATTTACAGCTCTTAATTGAAACAGCTTATCTGTAATTGATGTTCGAATAGGAATGCAGGACTGTTGACCTTTATATGCTTACTACAATTTGGATCTAAACTCAATTAATTTAAATATATTTATTCCTTGGTAGTATCACTTTCAGCTGATTTATTAGTATGCAGGCAAACCTACTTGTTAATCATTCTGTTGTGGCTGTTTTCTTTAGTGTCATTCTGCTCTGTGTAGAGCTGCCAAACATGTAAAAAAAAAAAAAAAATTTCTTTCATTACACAGCCAAACTGAGCTAACAATCAAACATTGTTACCAAATAATCTAATTTCATACATGCAAACAAATACATACACATATTTGCTGTGTTTGTCTCCTAGAAAAGCACAAAGTCTTTGTTGTGCCAGCGAGCAAGGAAGGTCAAAGCAAAGTCATTTATCTCTGTTGAGCTGGAAATTAACTTCTGCCTCAGAGCAATTTGGCCTAGTAAGAACCATGCTATGCTACTGACCTCTCAGGCAACATGTTGTGTGGCAAAAATAGCATGGTGCAGGATATATGACTTCAGGAGATTAGTATTATATTATTTGTATGACATGCAGTACATTTCCAAGAAAAAAAGAAAAAAGAAAAACTTAAGGATAAAGACAAAAAAGGAGAAACTGGCTATTCACAAGTCAAACAAGTGCAAGAATTTGCCGAAATTACAAATGCAGAAGGGTACAAGGGTACAAATTGTACAAATCTGTCAAACATACGGAAAAAAGTTGAGGCCAAAGAGCTCCAACATAGATGAACCATTCAAAATAGTGCATTTTCTCTTTCTCACAGTATCTCTCATTTGTTTTTCTGTGCTTTGCTTTGAAATCCAAAATATTTTTAATGTTAACTACTCAGCATAAGTATAATTTGGCATAAATGGGCCTCCCTTGGGGTTTAGGATCCAATATTAATTGTCTAATCTCTATAATATTATACAACAATTTTAAATTTTGGCTGGTAAATACGATGCTGCTCTGTTCTTAAAAACTTCAAGTTCACAGCAATAGTCACTACAAATAGTGAGGAGTCTATTTCTTGGCAATTTTCTTGTAGTAAGTGCATGATGACAAAGACCCAGAATGATATAAAACTGGTATGACATGTTCTATTTGAAGTGCTCATTCCACATTTTAATTAAAGAATACTGAAAAACAAGTTTTGATGATTATAGTGTTTTGGCATCAAAAAGACACTATTGTAACTTTAAGATATTTCCAAGTTGTGGTTTGCCTTTGTCTGCTCATCCACACAAAGGCACACAAGCCTGAAGAGATCAATTTTCTGAGCTCTGCTCTTTTGTGTGGCCTCAGAGATTCTGTTAGAGGGGATAATTGTTGTCTTCCATTCTAGCTGTAGTGACTCACCTAGAAAAGTACGTGCAATGCAGTGTAGAGAAATCAATACAAAACTGCTAATTGGGCTCTCAGCAGGGAGGCAGGAAATGGCTGCAACTCATACCTGTTTCTACGACCCAAAGACGATGAAAAGCAAACATGTGACATTCAAGACTATGCATCTCTTAGTGACCAATGAAAAATAGCAATTCAGCTGCAAAGCAAATTCAAGTCTGACTAAAACATGTGCAACACTGGATGGTATTGCCATGGGTTCTCATTATTATATTTTCTTATAGTAAATAGCCAGAGTAATGTTCACTCACTTTCTTTGGTTAAGACGACTTCGAAACTACTGATTCACAAACGTCTGTAAGGGTACCCTACCAAAACCCATAACCCTCTAAATAAGTCTGTTAGTACTTGTGTCACTACACTGTACATCTGTCGTTGAATACTGCTAGAGTTGACTAATTATTTTTCAGCCACTCAAGGGTTTAGTGAGACTCAAAACAAGAACCATAAATGACTCCTCACTGCCTTTTCCCCTCCCAGTCTGTGCTATGCTGAAGCAAAGAGAGTTTGACATATGTGAGAAACGCTACATTGCAACAAACTACAACAGGCATCCGCCAATTTTGTTCTACCCGTATCAAAAGTAAAAAAATCTCAAATACACAAGGGGGGGGGATCCATATGAGATCTTAAAAGCTCACAAAATAAAAAAAAAACAAATTATGAATTTGACCAACAGCTCTATGCCAGCTACAATACTTTTCCCCCTCTTAAATCTCATTACAAACACATTGGTTTTTCCTTACCAGCTGCCAGATGATTAGTACCATTGGATGCTATTCTTTCCAATACTCAGTTTAATTATTTGCAGGCAGTGTACATACATGACATGCGCTGCACATAAACAGTTCCTCTTTATGTCAACAATCCAACATCACCAGAATAAATTTAAAGGGTTCTAAAGCTGTGAAACAACCAAGAAATTGCCCTAGACCCTTCATTTCATTTGCAGTGCATGCACTGTATGTTGGGATTGTTATCCCCACCAACACCCCCACACCCCTTTCTCTCTCTCAGACTGTGAATCAGCAGGTCCCTTCGGTATACAAGGCAGAGTGATTTTTGGATTTGCATATTCCTGAATAAATTATATTGCATTTCTGCGATAAGCAGAAATGCTTTTCCTCTTCTCTTCTTTTTTTACCGTTCACGCATGCTGCCACGAATTAACCCTGAATCATGAGGGACCACTGCGAGTGAGAAAGTGCTGCTCAAAAATTCATGTTTTCGGCAGGAGAAAAACCATGCCATTGGCCCCTTGTGGGGCCCAGACTGCCAAGTACGTGGATGGTTAATCAGGCCTGATAATGATGCATGCCCATGTCTGGCACCAAGGACAAGTATGGCAGCTCGCGCAATGGTGGAAGATAGTGCTAGAAAGCCTGGGAGTTGAGGAGGTGGAAATTAAAAGAGATTTAAGTTACAGACCATCAAGATAAAAAGATGGAGGTCAAGCAGTGAAATAGAAAGATAAGTAGTACAGCAGAGGAGTGGTAATTTCAAAAACTGTCACAAAATATATCCATCAATGACCTATTACAAATATTTGATAAAGATGCAAAGTCTACATCATTAAACAATGGGACAAAATCTCTATACAATGCTGGAGCATGCAACCTAATCATTATAAACATTTCATAAACATTGGGCAGGATTTAATGCAGGGTGATGGTGCAGGGATCTTTCTGATTGTGAAGGCTTTTCTTTTTGTTGGATATTCAAGATTTGAGTTATCAAACGGGGGAGACAGTTCCATTGTACTGGATTTGCTAATGTTGTTGCATAATTCCAGACTTGTGTTACCCTCTTCATGCCTGAATGTCTTGCTTAATAATATCATTTTGTGGCTTATTTCCATTTTAGCTTTTTTTTTTTTTTTAAGCCTAAAATAATCAGGAGAAAAGCAGTTTGCTGAAGTTTGACAAAAATATTCATGGTCTTGAGTAAAATATTCACAACAACATTTTTGTCAACTAATCACACAGCTTAAAAAAAAAACTAAGAAAAAAAAAAAATAGAATGAAGTATTTCTTCCATCTGAAGATGTACTTTTGATATCAGGACTGAGACTAAATCTAAAAATGGCTGGCAAAATTGAGAGGAGAGCCCCAAAAGTTGAGTCTATGAAGGAATACAAAAGCAGTCTGATCCACTGGACAAGGCTACTTAATGTGTGTGTGCGTGTGCGTGTGCGTGTGTGGTTTGTAGTCCAGCATGTATATGGACATGTGCATATTCACAACCCTGTACCTAATGGGGCTAGGAGATGTGGTTCTTAATATGATCACATAAACAAGATCGCAACCTCTTTTTAATTACAGTCCTGGCATGCTAAAGAAGCGACTGAGTGAAAAAGATTTCTCCATTAATACTGCATGTAGGCCTCAGCCTTTTCCCCTCCATCAGTTCAGCTGATGACTGCTTTTTCTTCCTTCTCCTCCTTATCCCCCTCACTTCCTTAGGAGAATTGGGCTGTGGTATTTTGGCTGTGAAAAGGAAACCATCGGACGGCAGGGGCATGAATATTCCAAATGACTAATGTTGCACATGCTTATTTTTGACATATCTGGCTTCCGCAGGGAAATAAAACACTTCTAATGCAGGGGGACCATCTGTTATCTGTTGCTGGTGTTTCAGAGCAGGCGGGCTCAGTGCACACACACTCGCTTGCACACACACACTGAAATATACACAATCACACAAACACACATATGCACACGCAGGCAGACAGATCGACACATTCTCACACAGCAGGAGGTGTACACAGACAGCGACACACATGCACGCACACACGTACTAACAGAAAAACCCATTGGGAGCATGCACAACAGACAGGCTCTAAACTCTTATACAAATTGAACACTCCTTTTTTTTAAGTCAGTGTGTTTGTCAAATGTGCTGTAAATCTTGAGCTGTAGGGTGACAGGGAATCTACACACTTTTTATGCTAGCCATAAATACCTGGGCCTGTCTCCTTGCAGCAGCTGGAGCAGGATAATATGCTGGTGGTGTGAAGGGGAAATAAACTAGCTGCATCACCTTGAAAACAAAACATGAGACACACAAACAGCTTTCTACATCAGCTATACATCTACACGAAGTGCATTCTCACTTAGATTTGTTTGGAACTATGGGATAGGTGCTGGAGGTATGGTAAATAAAACTCTCTTGTGCATGGATAATCTTTTATTTTAAGACAATAACCAGCCTTTAACGCATGCCAGCATATTTCTATTCAAGCCACTGAAAACTAACAATAGAAAAAGGGTAAAAACTAGACACCCAAACTCAGCATCAGAAAAATGGGCAGCACTTACTGGGCATTTTTAACAGTGACCACTGCAAAGTAGCAAAGTCCAAAGCAGTATCTTCAGATGACACATTTACCAGCAGTCAAATAATCGAAAAGGAACACTAATCCTTTTGGATTATTAAAGGTTGATGAAATATGTCTCCATGACAAATGACAAAACAATTAATAAATATTAAAATAATCATTGATCCATTTCTGCCTATAAAACTAATTAAGGAGCAGGGTAAGTGCTTGTTTTTTTTTTTTTTTGTTTTGTTTTTTTTTAAAGTTGACTGAAATTGTGTTAATTTTACTGTAAACAGCAACCCAGTCACAAACATGTTTGTTTTGCTGTGTGTGTGTGTTTTTTTTTTAAACTACTACTCAGGTGAGAGAGACTTTTTTTTTGTCAAGATCATGTGTGATCATCCTTAGCCTTTAATTTAGCAGCACAAATTCTCCACAGAGAACACAAGCACATTCTGGTTGATCAGTTGTGGGTACCACAATTTTCAATTAGCTTCAAGCAAACCTTGACACAATTTAAAAAATTAAGTTTCACACACATATAGGGGTATTGTAATATACCTTTGTCTCATTTTTACAGCATGACAGTGCAGGTAGAGATGATGACAGTAAGGTTTAATAAAACATACCTCTGTCAGCTGCCTTTAAGGGAGAATCTTCAACCAAAAGTCTGCCCGGTGCACCATCTGAGTGTTTGATCTACAAGCCCATAATGGAAGCAGAGAGAGGGAGAAGAAACAAGGTCAAAGATCTTATAAGACCTCAAGTATTACCTGCATTTATTCATAAAGCAATAACCAAAGCAGGTGAGTGAGTGTATGTATGTGTGTGTGTGTGTGTGTGCATGTGTGTGACCAAGAACATGATTTTAAAAGATCATTTCAGCTGAAGTCCATGACACTATTATGCACCTCCCAGCAGACACTGTGTGCTTGATGTTGCAAAATACAAGGCTCTTTTCTGTGCTTTAGGAGGCTCCCAGGAGCCTTTGAAAGACAGTTTAATGATGAAAGACAACATGCTTGGATGCTAGTAGTCTGATTTAGGTCACAGGGGAAAAACAGGCAGAGCCAAAACCATTTTAGATCTTTAATTTTCCTTTTAGGGCACCAGATGCATTTTGAAAAATCTAAGTCACATTCTGAAACTTATTCTTGTGGAAGATTTTAGAATCAACAGTAATGTCAAAATAATGGCATTTATCTGTAACTGGGAATTTATCAAAGGTTTGGAGAAAGTGTTATTGCAGATATATTCTGCAGGCATTCTCTACAACAGAACAGTAAAACATGGTGCAAAAAAATCCATTCTTTCTGCAGCTTTCATGATGCTGAGGAGTACCAAATATGACAAGATTCCCACAAATGGAGCAGAGGAAATATGTGTCTGATTTGATGACTTGTCACATGCTGTCATTTTTTCCTTCACTGGAAACCAGACTGTAAACTCAACTGTGCAAGTGAGAGGCGTTGCCAAATGCAATGTGACTCACCACCTCTGAGGAGAACAAAAACCTGCTTAAGATCACAGTGACATCGCGCACAGTATTTGTGGTGCAGTATATTTCAACTGATTGGACTGAATACAAATGTGAAAACTGTTATGCAAAAAACTCAGTTACCCTGAGTTACTCTGCTAGACAAGTCTTTTAAAGCAACAATCCACAAATGTCATTCCCATGAAAATTTGTGAGCTCAGGGGAACCCAGATGTGAACTCATCTGGAGGGGAATTGCTACTGATCCCCAATTCTGGTCTATTGATCCCAGCTCCATGTTTCTGTTTTTCCACTGTAACTGAAACAGGGGGAGAACAGCTAGTCTGACTATAAAAAGGTAACAAAATCCACCTACCAGCAGCTCTAAGGCCCACTAATTAACATATTTTATTTTGTTTGCTTAATTCTTACAACAACCAAAGTACAAAAATTACGTGGTTTTATGCAGGGTTATGTGTCAGACAACTTCTTATCAAAACACAAGTTCTTAGTCTAACTACAAACAAGTTTCCCATTCAGTTAGTCTTTTCCAAAAAACATACAAAATATCTTCATCCACCAAAGTAAATTATTGTGACAAACTGCAAATAAATTATTCATTAGACGATTATAGTGGAACAGTACACCTTACTACTCTTACTACAATGTGGCATCACACCACAAGGTGACATTTACTTGTTCATGCTCACTGACCATGTAGTGACTCCTCATAGTGCTATTTGGTGAACTGCTGCAGCTGGTAAACCAGTCGGTCACAATAACTTGCAGAGGTATTTTGCTAGTGTTCTGTTTACTGACCTCATTTTGCTCATCACTGCACAGTATTTTGTTCAATAAAAAAAAATATTGAAGGAAAACAAAGATGTAAGTATCTGTGGTTGCTAAACTACCCAATTCTCCTGTGTTTCATTACCAACTCAATTGAAAAGCTGAATATGGTCACCTTCTTGGTTAATACTGGTTGGTTCACTAAACAAAACAAGGAAAAAAAAAAAAAAAAAAAAACCCAAATCAGATAATACTGTGTAACAAAATTTCAAATAACTGATATTAGTCAATGCTCACCTAACCACGGCAGCCCAAACCAGAATCTCCTGCACATATTGCTGTACTGTAAGAAGCAGTTATAATGGAGGCATCCCTTCAAACTTTGTCCTCTCAGCCTACCAAGGTTTTCATGTACACATCATGCTCCAGTTTGTGTGTGTCTGAGAACGAGACACCGGCAGAGTAAAGCCTTCAAACAGCCACATGTGTTGCTCTCAGAAATCAGCACAGGCGCATGAAAACAGGCTTGCTCTTGAAAACTGTCTGCCTTTAAGGATCTTTATTCTCCTTTCCCCAGCTGTCGGGGATGTGTGTAACAGCTTAGACATACAATGTGCGTGCCAGGGGTATTTGTCCACTGAGAGCTGTGCCCAGTAAATGAAAAGAGGCACACATACCCAGGAAGCAGCTAATTAATTGACAAGCAGATATTTCTGAATTTATAATCATCAAACAGACATCATTTTGTTCCCCCACCACCATCCTTGCCAGCCCATCTTCCCAGGCGACTTACTTAAGAGACTTATCTTATAAATACAGCCCTAATCAAAATAAATGACTAAAAGCTCTAAGGGAGTTGAAGGCTATACACATTTACATCAGAGGAACTGATGCAATTTAAATAGCTGCCTGTGTACCAACTTAAGGTTCAAATCACAGAGAATCCAAACTTATGTAACACTTTTTTTGCTCAATTTGGCAGACCTACATTCATAACAGCCAAGTAGGAGAGACAGCCTCCTTCTATGAGTGTGCTAGGTTGAATTCCCTCAGCAGCATGCTCAGTTGGTGAGTGTGTTATACTGTAGAGAATCATTGTTAATCTTTGTATGTATATACATTTCTAAATATGTTCATTGCTTTATATTCATCCTGATGTTTTTATACTGGTCAGGCATTTTTTTTTTTTATAAAAATAGCAATGACTGACTTTAACAGCGAGTAGCTTACAGGTGGTGTTTTAGGCTGCAGGTAATCTCTGGCTAAAGCAAAGCATGCTGACCATCAAAGTTTCACCTTCATCCAAGTTTTGATGGATATTTTAGTGCTGCAAAGCCCAGTACGACAGATTGTACTCTGAAGCCACAACTGCTAGTATATAAAAGACCAAAATCTCTCTCTATATTAAAGTTAAATTTAGGGTTTATGAGGAGCCTGCTCTATTATAGCACAAAAAAAAAAAAAAGTATCTGCCACAGTTTAATGGTGAACGTGCAGCTGTACAATGTTTGCAGAGCACCCAAAATCTCCCCTGCCTTGTGACAGTGGTGTTAATGCAAACTGAACTTGACTGTGACATTTGTGAAAGCCTCTGCAGAGTTTAGCTTTTGGAATGCAGAGTGGAGGGTCGATGCAAACCCTGCACAGACCTACAGGAGGGCTCTACATTCAACACACAACCACAGTCAAACATAATGCTAAAAATGGTCATTTTTGGTGCCTCCTGAACCAATCCCTCATGACTATTTCGAGAGCAACTCTTTTACATTGCATGACTTATTAATTCAAGTAGGCAATGAAAGTTGGCTGGCTGAAATACTTCTCTTATGCTTAAGAGAAATCAAAACTGACTGTTGGTAGAAGTGGGAATGCAGAACATTGTCTCCAGTGTCTTGTGCTTTGTACCTCCAGTCATTCACCTAAAATTTCTCTCTAAGGGCCTGGTCACACCAAGAAAATCTTTGCTCATATCCTGACAAAATGAGTGGTGCTAAAAGCTTAGTGATGTTCTGACTACCTCTGAGTCATATGACAAGAAATAAAACTTTCTTCCACTTTGGCCTGTCTGATTAGCTCAGTTCACCCAAAGGTCAGGCCAATTTTCAATTGTTTAGCATTGTCAAGGTTAAACTCATCACAAACCTACTTCACCTCAACAAGTGGTGGAGCAATCACAGCAATTCCATTAAAACAAACATTTTATTCCAAACTACTGCTGTTACAAATGCTGCTTGATTTTCAAATTTTCCCTATTTTCATATCGCTCATCAGTCCAGCACAGAACAGTACACCTTACTACTCTTACTACAATGTGGCATCACACCACAAGGTGACATTTACTTGTTCATGCTCACTGACCATTGAGTGACTCCACACAGTGCTATTTGGTGAACTGCTGCAGCTGGTAAACCAGTCGGTCACAATAACTTGCAGAGGTATTTTGCTAGTGTTCTGTTTACTAACCTCATTTTGCTCATCACTGCACAGTATTTTGTTCAATAAAAAAATATTGAAGGAAAACAAAGACGTAAGTATCTGTGATTGCTAAACTACCCAATTCTCCTGTTTTTCATTACCAACTCAACTCGACTCAATATGGTCACCTTCTTAGTTAATACTGGTTGGTTCACTATAAACAAAAAAAAACAAGGAAAAAAAACCCAAATCAGATAATACTGTATAACAAAATTTCAAATAACTGATATTGGTCAATGCTCACTTAACCACGGCAGTCCAATCCAGAATCTCCTGCACATATTGCTGTACTGTAAGAAGCAGTTATAATGGAGGCATCCCTTCAAACTTAGTCCTCTCAGCTGGTTCCTATACCACAACACCCTGAAAGTTTACTCATGCCTAATAAAATCCTAACCCTAACCTGGCCACAACATGTTGCTTCAAAGGGTATGAATCCAATATTATTGACTTACTGGGGAGGTCAGTATCTCTATACAAACCTTAAAAACCATGAACACACCGCAGAAGCATACTGTGATATAAATATGCTTTGACTGGGTTTTATGAAGACAAGTGCCAGTGAGAAAGTATAACAATATATCAGTATTGATAACAATGCGTAAAAAGGGTTTTGACCACGTAGAATCAACAACTGATGTATGTAATACCTTTCATACTAATATAAACAATTAGTCCCGTGATATTAAAATTTCAGTACCAACTGTTTTTCTATTCTGTTGAAGTTGGCCATGTCTGAGGATCTGCTGCTAGAAGCATATGAGACTAGATCAAGGCAGCACAGGCAGTGTGTGGTGCTGTAAGTGTGCATGTGTGTGCCTGAGAGACTGTGTGTATGCTCTGTGAGAGGTAAAATAATGACAAGCGAGAACGGATGACTGGTGACGCGGTGACGAGGAAACTGCCACATATTTTGGGCCTCAGGCTGGGCAGCTGTGAGAAACTTCTCTCTTATCCCCTCTTCCCCTGGTTCCCTCCTCTGCTACCCCCACTCCCCCTCATCCGCACCCTCCTCTTCAAACAGAGGACAAAGTCGCCCTGAGTGGTGTTCCTTTTCAGATCGCATACATGGCTGCTGGCACTTTCCTCTTCTGTATCTCCAGCTCGCAGCCAAAAGAGTGACAGAGTGAGTCATGGAGGTTTAAACGAGAATCTTTTGATTAATTTTAATTGCACCTCCTAACAAAATCTTCTTCAATAAAGTGTGTATCTGCCATTTAAGCAGCCTTCTCGCCGAAAAACCAAAACTACACTCAGCAGTAAATGAATGGGCATACAGCAGATTTATATATGACTTAGTTGGATGAAAACACAGCCTTACGGAAATGAGGGACACACTCATACACAAACATATAGCACCTTTTACACTTCACTGACACCCTCTGCTGCATCCTAGGAGTCCTAGCTGAGGCACGAGTGAGAGCCAATTAAAGTTGTTTAATCTAGAAAAATTAATGCATTTCTCCATATGTATGAATTTGTGTTAATGGGAGAGGAAAACGGCAGCTTGCATGTTTCCATCACACTTTCGGGTCATGCCAGTTGGCTTCCCCAGTGTGTGACAGCGGTGAGATCCAGACAGTGTAGGAACAAAAACGGAAAAGAGCAGAAGGGGAGAACATGGCAGCCAAGGACTACGACTTCTACACCAAACGAGTGTTGTCACAACAGAGCCACCCCTGTTAACTGTGACACCATTCAGCTTCTTGTCACACTGATCCAGGCAAGGGGGGAACCTACTGTAAGTCAAGCAAGAGCACTGTTTATTAAATAAGAGAGTAGCAATGCAGCAGCGGAGGCAGCAGCAAAGTGAGCATACTGTAAAGTTGTCAAATCTTTGTAAGTAGCATAAAAAAGCAGCCTTTTCTCACCCCTCCATGAAATTGAATGTTGGGGAGGGAAATGAAGTGTGCCTTCCAATAACAGTAAAGGCAGTCATTGAGGCTTGTACTTGAGAAATATGATACTGAGAGGCTGGCGCCGGAGATTGAGTACCATTGAATGAAACAACAAAAGTGATTATTTTGTAGAATATTTTATGGTGGATGCAGCTCATTTCTGTAACATGCAGCTGATTGAAGGGGAAAGCTGAGGTCAGCTTAAAAGGTAAAAGCAGATGGAATAATTATGTATCACAAAAGAATTATTTTTTTAAGAGCACTGCATTATCCATTAAAAATTATTATGCAAAGATGATATCCCTTTGCTGTAAGAATTCACTTATTAATCTAAAAATCAAAGTTGGAAAAGAAGCACAGTTATAAATGTTGCAGTCTGTGCAAAAACAGATTTCTATCCATATGTTGCCATTTTAACTAACAGTATCAGATGGCAGAAGTTCTGAAGTCATACTAAAATTTAAAGAAACAGCTTACTGGTCAGCAGTCAGGAGCTTCGTTCAAAGAACTACTGCCTGTGATTGAAGGAAAACGGGAGGGAAAAGGGAGTAAGAGTGTCAGGACGACAGACCAAAAGGAAAGGCTGTCGCCTAGCGGACGCAGGCGTAAGGGCCTGTCAGTTGTCATCACATGCCACTCTCCATACTCAACAGTGAAACTGAGGATGTGTGAGCCATGAAATATTCACCAAAGTTGTCTTTGCTGAAAAAAAAAAAAAACAAGGGGTGAGGGAAAATGTGCTTTTGGGCAAGACCCCCAAAAGTGCTAGATGTCAGGTTTGCTTAGGCCTTCATGCAAGGAAGGGGGTGACAGGGTGACCAGCAGGGGGTCCATTAAATGTTCACTCAAATGTACCATTAAATTCTGTGGCACACAGCAAAAGCCCCTAGTCCCCAAAAATACCTCACTAATTCTGCTGTTCTCAATATATATCCAAAAGCCTGTATCTGGTACTGTTGCTTAGATTTTAAGGGTAATACAATGTGAATTTAGTATAGTGTCGTAACAGCTGCGGTTAGTGTTGCCATTGTGGGTGAATTACAGACTGAATTTCAACAAGGACTTTGACATTTCAACTGAACTACTGTATATCTATTTGCAAAAGCCAGCCTACACTAACTTTGAACACTGAGGACAAGTATGACTATCTACTATACTTATGCTGTTAGGAAAGTGGCAACAATTAGATATGTGTTGTTTCATAAATCTAACCCTTTAAAGGCAAAGAATGGGGGGAAAAAAATCAAGGCAGAATAAATTTGATCTATGGACTGGGGGTAGGCAAAAGCTATTTACTATTACCAAGACCAGCAGAAATCTAGTAACCCTTTGACAAGGCAAAAGAGAGCAGGTTAAAGTCCTACTAAAAGAAAAAAAGACTGAACCATTAACTTCTAATTAGGCTGTTTGAGAGCAGCAGTGATTTAGTCCCAGTGTTTTCTCCTAAAATGAAAAGCGCCGACATGGCCATTGTGTTTGTGATGGCCTTGGTCATAGGGATGTGCATTATGAAAGAGATGTAAGCAAGGCGTGGAGTGTGGAATGAAAACATGCCATTAGCCTTCACAGCTACAGTACAAGGCTTTAACATAACACCATCAGAATAAGTCCCTTTGTATCTGAGTAAAAATATCAAACCAGTCACTAATCTGAATATAACACATTAACTCCTGATCCTTTCCTGATAAGGAGTTGTGATTTAGGCATCTCAAGCGAATGTGTGGTCTTACATATAAATGAAGTGAACATATGGCTGGAACATAATGGATGTGACAGAGATGCTTGATCATGCAGTGAAGAGCAAGAAAACATATATGAAAACTTGAATGTTTATACGTGGCTTACAACCTTTTGTCAGCTTCCTACAGTAACAAGCAAATCTTAAGAAATTGTGAGTTTAAATACTTATCACTTAACATCTTTGACAAGCTAAGATCAACTCCTTTACATCAGACCAAAGCCACAACCACAGACAAAAGTATTAATATAAAATCTATTAAAAAGAACAAAAGCTCAAGATATAAACAAAAAAAAAAAAAAACAGTATAATTAAAGGAAAATGCAGTAAAATGTTCAAACTACATCCAACCTTTATACTATCCCTATATGAACACTTACTGCATTAAACAAGCAGCTTTTACTTATCTGCTTCTGTGTACCACAAACAGTCACATTTAGAGGTACAATGACAGTCTGAAGGGTGTCCTGACATAACTAATGCTTTCAGCACCTTTCAGGGGCGATTTGCTGCAAAGCCAAGGCCATAAAATAATAACCTGCATAGGACTAAAACTCAGTATCTTTACTTTTAAAGACACACAGTTCTGACCTTGAAACAACTCGATGTTCTCACAAAATGAACCTCTGGTGTATGGTAACTTTGGCAACTCGAAAGAGACACTTAAGACCTACTTGTGTGAAAACATTGGCCACAGACACATTAACAATAAATGACATGATTAACATGTAAAATCAGAGAAACAGTGATTGTGCAAAAAAAAAAAAAAAAAAGAAAAATCACAAAGCTACTTGATCATAAGTCTAGCTGGCAATCTACACTGCAATCATTTTTGGAAATATTTGATGTGTTTGTCATTTGTTCATCTTACATACCAATTTCTTTCTACTAAAGTACTGATCTACACTGACTGGGGTGACTTTCAGGTTAGTCCTGACTTGGAGAACAACTCTAACACTTGTGTCCATGGCTGGAAATGAAACTCATACTTTTTAGGCCACATATTTTAATGTGGGCATCGGTTCAGACCAGTGGTGTTACTGCGAACAATAACAGCACAAATAATCATTCCATTTTAAGACCATATGTATTTCAATGGTGTTTTCATGAAAAGACAGGGGCAGGGAGTGTGCCTTATAATTCACATTCTCGGATGGAGCAACACCGAGATAAGCCAGGCAGATGGTAAAATCTAATCTGAACTCCAGTGTTTTTTGTCTATGGAAATGACTACCTTCTTATCGGCAGAGTCAGTTATTTGAGCAGATTCTCGCTGTGGCTTAGCGGAGGGACTCAATCACTGCTGCCCAGCGACAAGCTTCACTTTCGTTCTCTTCTTCTCTCATCTTTTTATCTGGAGGAGCGGAAATGAAAGGATGCTATCTGGTACTCTCCACGTCTTCAGTTCAGGAGATGGAGAGAGGCAGAGACATTTTCTTTTAGGCCTTAGCTGTCACATGAATACATGTGGTTTATAAAGCTGTGCTTAGAAAGAAATATGCTGGCAGTTAAGTGACTCTAAATTAACACAGATTCAAAGGTATTTTTAAGAAATACGTGTTGCAGAAGTCACTGCTGTAAGATATAACCAGATTAATCTAATCACGGTCTGGTAACTACAAGAACATCATTGCACCAAATTACATTTATTACTTTGGAGCAATAGAGTTTTTGCACATTTTAGTTAAAAGAAAACAATTTCTCTATATGTTGTGTTTATCTAGTTTTTTATTTTCCCTACCTTGTTCCTGACCAACCAGCAGACAGTCTGACAAACCTATGCTGCCAACAATAGGGCCAGAGCACTAGGGTGGCTAAAATTATATTCTTATTCAAGTATAGACAAAACTATGACACAAAACTATGACACAGCCATCAACAAATGACACCTGTGCACTAGACACTATTTCATAAGGATGGATCAATGAACTGTGATGTGCCAGTTTCTAGTATGACTCCAAAGAGTAAAGGAAATGAAGGAACGAATGAAGAACATGCTCTCACTATACAAAAGAAATGGGGGAGGGATGAGAAATGGGGTGGTGGAAATAAAGAACGACAGAGCTTACCTTTATACTGTCTCCTCTTGTCAGGATGTCCCAAAGTGTGTGTCGAAACTCGGTGAGATCCATCTGATGGTATCCTCCTAATAAAGCCTATGGGATAAGAAGTAAGAGTAAAGTCATTCTCAGAGACTTCAATCAAAATCTCTGAAACACTGAAACTGCAACAGTACTGGATAAATACAAGTCATACAGGTTTAGTTGTTTATGTTCACAGTGCACTTATTTGATTCACCATCTTTTAACTTCTCTTCACAAAGGCCACCTGTTTTAGTGAGAATTAACACTAGTGTTATTTCACACAAAAAGGAAAGAATATTTCACCATCAACCTTTCTTTGCTTTTTCATGGCCTTTTCTATCTTTCATCCCTCCCTCTGACAAGCTTGCTGAATTTGGTTAGTAGTGCTTCTAGAATGTGAGCCAATGTTAGAGTGCTATGTTACTCTACACTTGCATAGTTTAGAGACTGAGCAAAGTTGTGTTTTGGCATAAATTTGAGCCAGAGTCTGCCTTTTGATTATGTGGGTTCTAGAGCTTCTGTCCTTCCACAGGCACTTTTTCTTGTCTTGTAAATTCTTAACACAACCTAGTACATGACCTGCATGAAATGTATGTCTTCAACAGGATGTATACATTCTGACACACAGCTCAGGATACACAACATTTTGTAATCTCACATCTATTGCAGGTACCTACTGGCCCAGCAGTTATGGGCTTATAAAAAGTTCATTGCATAACTGATAATAAAGCGCACAACATACATCTATTCAGTTCACCTCCCAATAATCCCCTCGGCCATATATGCTTATCTATTCAAGTCACTCTTTCATTAAATCAGCTTTTATAGCCCAACGGAAGAAGTTTACTGCTTATAGAAGTCAAATACCATTTATCATGGGGAAGGCTGTTGTTATACAGATATACTGCATGTTTTAATTCACTATAGGACAAACATATCATTCCTCCTGTGTGAATAAACATTGGCTCCTACAGAGAAAAAAGGGGAAAATTTGACAAGTGAATTAATATGCTGCTTTTTGCCAGCTGAAATGGAAATCAGTGAGGCAGTGCGTACCAGTGGATGCCCATCAGTCACAGGCCCTCGTGCATCGCCCGAAAAGCCAAATGTGCTGCTGCACATTGGGAGGTAAAGGAAGGGGATGGAGAGGTGGAAGGTGGTGTAGCTTTCAGTGTTTATTCATCTGAAACAGTGTCCCCTGGAAGCCATTTTGGCAGCAATGTATCACAGCAGGCGCTGACCTTTAGATCCTATGCACAATTAAGCTAAGCTAATAAACACAACTGTGGATCTGGACATTTGGACTGGAAGGCAGGAGCTGTGAATCATCTTGGATGTGAGAGGGAAAAAGTTCTTTTGTGCTTACAGTAGAAAGTCTTTTCAAAGCCAAATTGACATGTGTTTGCTTGAAATGCTTGCAAAATGTGCTGTGTGCACTGTGAGGAAACGAGCTGAACAGGAGTTTTTGAGACCAAAGTTCACTGTAGTATTCAGTTTTCATCTTTTTTATTAGTTACATGCTCTTTATACTGTTTCTCTTAAACTTTGTTTAGGGAATGGGCAAAAGATTGATACTGCATGCTGCATTAGCACTTCTTTAAAACCACAGAAATTAATCTTTGCTTGCTTTGCCTACAGGTTAAATATTAGAAGACAACTAGTGAACCTACTTATTTCACTCCCTCAGTACCCAAATGAGTGCTGACTTTCACTAAGGTAATTAATTTACTTGTTGAATATTATAAAACAAAGCAGAGAACAAAGCAAGGCGAACAAGAAACAGAAAAAATTATTAGAAACTGATTTTAATTTCTTTCGTTAAAGCTTCCAATTGCTTGTCAGAACTTGTGTTTCTTAGGTCATAGCACACCTAACACCTGACAGGACAGAGGTCTGATCCCTTTAAACCTGACTATGTATGTAATATGTGAATTTTCATCTAAAAATTGGTGTCTGATTTTCACTAATCCAATTTAGGCCATAAATGATACAAAGTAGAGCAACAGAATTAGAGCAAGCGGAATATAGCAACAAATTCAACTTAAGGTCTTTTTAGTTCCTTGCTCTAGAATATCTGGTTAAGTCTATCAAATAATTTCACAGAAGTCATGTCATAGAAATCGGGCATGTATTGCTTTTATATTGCAGTACAGTTAGTCTGTAAACTGTATCTGAACTGTACTGTTTAAAAGATTCGACATCAGCAACAGTTCTTGCAAATAAGCTCTATACTTGATTTAGAAAAACTAACTCCAGGGCTGGTAAAAATACTATGCAAAGATATTGCCTTACAGAGAGAGAGAGGGGTGGAAAGATCAAATAACATGGTTACATATTGTGCTATGTTATTTGATAGATCCAGCTAGTCCCAGAAGCACAGCTCTACAAATACCACTTATATCACCTGGCAAGAGAATATTGGGTTTCTAGTTGGAGTTATGAAATGTATCACCTTGCAAATATGTGGAAACAGCACAAACAAAAAGATGAGACATCTATTACCATGAACCCACACAACTGAAAATATTACCCCTCCCACACAGTATTAAAACACATACGGCGTGTGTGCATACTCAATGTACACATGCATGAGGACTAAGCTACAAATAAAGCTGCCAGCTACCTCTGCTTAAGTATCTCTATCACTTAATTTGGGCTTTTACCCTTTGCTTAGTCAAACACAGCAGCACAGTATGTTGTTCAGAGAGAAGAATAATCACTAGTGGCTCCCTTTCAAGACCTATGACAAACAGGGACGGGAACATCGACCCAAGTAATAGAAGTCAGAGTGAGATTTCCCAAGACAGCAAGAACACTGGTCATCTAAGCTGATAGTGAATGGTACATACAGTCCCAAGGAGTCCAAATGTCTAATTTGATACTCACATGGTATTCACTAAACTTTTCCTGGTAATTTCAGCTAAGATCAATGTGGAATACGTGAGACTTGAGCCTCAAGTTGAATTTGGTGATCAGACACTACGGCGGAGCGACTGTTTCCCCTGGTATGCAGAAATACAGTGTTGTTCTACCTCAGCAGAGGATAACAAAATTCAAGGTTATGGAATACTGATTGCTTTCTCTGTGAAAGATAAAGTAAAATGGGCCACAAAGAGGAACAATCTGCCAGTATAACAACTAAAATGGGAAAAAAAAAAAAAAAAAAAAACACTACTTGGGTTTTCCTATAAATCCAAGAAAGGAGAAGAGCAAATGGAAAGGGAGAATGACGGATAACTGACAGGCTACTTGCTGAACTTTTTAGAAATGTACCCAATACAAGGGAGCCTTTTATAAACCAAAAGCATGTTTACAGTAATTGTGACTTAAGCATCAATTGACACATCCCCGAAGCTGATAAGCCACATAATAATCTTGCAAATGTACCAGGCTGATTAGGCCACCTGAGGCAAAGTAATTACGCAAAGCACAATCAAGGCAAAAAGTGCTGACTAAACATTTCAGTAAAAACTACCTCCAACAGCTATTACATCTGCTGAAGCAACCATGAAGTTTGACACCACCTGACCTGGATGGTGGACTCCAGCCTGAATCGTTGGAGACCGCCTATGGCCTCCACAACCATCTTTTACAGCACTATAGGAAATGATGTTCCCAACATCAAGAGCAACTGCATTTGAAAACTATCTTTGGGGTTTGAGTTGATCAGACTAAACCAGCAATATGAAGACACTACCTTGGGTCTGAAAGATTACAATCTTTTAATATAAATGTGTTGTGCACACATTATTTAAATACCTGAATTAATCACAAAAATCAATGGATTAGACAATACTAACAAAAAATACTTCTTTCATTAAACTCAACATTTTTCTACTTTAAAGTTATGGCACTAAACATTAAAAGGAGCCCAGAAACATAAACATAGTGAAGGAGGTACGGTATGAATTTAAATAACTAATAATTTATCATTGGCTCTACCTCTAAAATTCAAGTGGTGGTGTTAGATTCTTTAACTATGCTAATAAACAGTCCCTTTTTGTTTGTTTTTTTTTTTTTTTTTTGTTTTTTTTTAGATAAAAGGAACAATACAGGCAGATATATCGATATCTAGCATCTCGTCAGTCTATATTTTGTTCAGCATCCAGGCCCAGGGAACATTTCATAAAGGCCATAGGGTTGGTTTTTCACAGAGCTAAATGCCAATGTAATTATTAGTGTCTGGAGATAGTGGAAAAGGGAAGCACATCCTGCGGCACTACACCATATTTAATTAATAAATGTCACTCCGTAAAGGGAGTGAGGGGAGCATGTGAGAAAAGAGAAAGAAGCAGGAAGGGAGGGAGTCAGAGTGACAACATTACTGATCCTGACTTAAGTGCACACGCACAAAAACCACACCCTGTGGAAATACACTTTACCAAACACATGAGACTGAGAACATGAGTATAATCAGGTTCTTAGCTTAACCCTTTGTTAGAAAACATGCAACAGTAAGTATACAGGGAAATGCAAAGAAAGTAATTACATGACTGTCTTGCTTGATCTAATCTGTAATGCTGATTTGCATACATTACAAGATTTTATTTCCAACGACGTAGCATCTTACACTGGACCATCTGTTACTGTATATTTAACTAATATTCTGCTAACGAGATTTTAGTTTGGCAACCCTCACACCTTAATCATGTTCAGGTTCTCACATTTTGGCACTGTACAAAGGGAAACCATTGCCTGCAAACATGATTTGTTTGAGTATCAACATAATGTTTCTGCTATATTATAATATAGAACTTAATCCAGAGTACACTGTGTTTCCTAACTGAGTGAATGAATTAACTGATGCAAAAATCAAGGTTCCCACAGCAAATTCATTTGGAAAGAAATATAATAGTGTCTGGTTTATGTTTTTTTATAAACTGAGAAAATTGCAAACTGTCTATACAGAACATACAGATCTGTCCAGAGACGACATATTTGTTTTCTTTAGATATTTATTCATAACAAACGGTTCATTTTAGTCTTTCATCGATACAGCGCATTTTAGCAGCTCCTAAAATTTGGTAACTGTTAGGGGAAGGCGGTGGTTTAATATATAACGGGTCTAAACAATAGCATGTTTTGTCCATGCAGCATGAATTATGCAGATATACCTAATGTTTGCTATGTGTAAGATGCTAATGTAGATCTACCAAAGACTGACCAATATGCAAACATCTGCATATAAAAATGTCTTCTCATAGCATTTTTGCCTTTGGACAAAAGTTTCTGGTAGATGAACTCCAGTGATGTTTAGCGGTTTGACCTGACTTTAGTGAGACAAAAACAAAGGGGTGCACACTCATGCCACTGCTCTTCAGTAACAGACGTCTGAGTCCTGGTGAAGGTCAGAGGGGTCAGGTGTCCTGTCTCTTTGCTGTTCCTGCTGTCAGGGAGTATGCACACAACAGGCAGCTTGTCACAGGGGACTAAAGCTCCCATGATGCCACCATGTTCCTTTTTCACTCCTTGCCTCTCTCAATCACAACCCCCCTGTTTTGGAGTGCTACTTGACTCAGAACTACACCTGGGACCCTCTCGTTTTGCTGCCATTTCTGTCATTGGATCAGCTACTGACTCTAGCCCTGTATTCCTGTCTTTTGTCCTCTGCCCACGTGTTAACTCTGAATTGCCTGGAGAACAGAAAAGGAGTTAAGGCAGCTATGGGAAAAAAAACAAATAGATCAGGGTCCTGGAAAGCTGCAAAAAACGATGATATCTCTAAATGTTTCTTACGCAACAGTTTCTATTCCTCTCACACATTTCTTCTGAAGGCGACACTCCTCGGCACATAGAAGTGGGTATTCTTGTTTGGAAACAATAGCAGGCGTGCTTCTGAGGGAACTGTTAAGCTATTGCAAAGCAGATGCTTTTTTCTCTCGCCAATCAATTTAACACCTACACCTCCCCTCTCCTCCTTTATGCTGGCTTTGGCTCATCAGTTTTAAATGGCACAAGGCATTCTTGCATTGTTCTTTTGACTCACTCAGAGGACAAAAAATGTCTCTGCTGAAATAACAGCCCTATCAAGCCTTAATCACCAATAGGTTGGGTCAGTGCAGAAATAAAAACATAAAGCACTGCATGACAGTGTATTACAAAAAACTATATCATACTGTTCCAGCACAGAAAAACACACTCATTAACTTCAGAAAGTCTCTAAAAACAGGGTGACGATTCAGAAACAATTTTTTCTCCTGAATGTTGCACCAGACAGAACTGCAAGGAAAAAGCCATCTGTGTCTGACTCTTATCCCTGGCTTCTCCAGAGCCTGGATGAGCCTGAGCCAGCAAATGTCAGTCGGATAAAGACCAAGCCTGACAGACAGACACAGGAGTTTTGTCATTCCGTGTGTCATCCCTTTGCTAGCAAGCCCAATCTTTGATGGTCTCAAAAGTCCTGAGATGATGGGGGAAAGAAACATTCTCAGGGTGAACGTCAGGTTGTGTAACTCCTCCAAGTGCCACAGAAATGTTGAGGACATGCACTATTCGGGTGCCCCTGGGGTCTTTGAGAGCCTTCATTATTGTCTTATGTGCTGTGTGGTGGGGTCACCATAGAAACAATAAAACACATCAACTGGCTCCCCGCTAAGGATATGAGGTCCTTCAACAAGATGTTCTTCCAGGAGCCAGTGAGCTCTCTTTGGTCAGGGAATATTTGATGTGACTTGATAGTTGGAAAAAATACAGAATTTTGCAGTTTATCTGCAAATAGTTCACATTTTATTATCTCCAGGGTGTAAGGATGGTTTCAACAAAAAAATGAGCATGTAAGCATAGTGTAAGCCTGGGTAGAGATTCATCATTAGCCTTTACTCACTGTAAACAGATAATTCTAAGCCATGTGCAATCAAAACAACTAAAGAACTTACTTTGATATAACATATACCACGTATTCCGGACTATAAGTTCCACTTTTTTCACTCCCCTGGCTTGTAGTGTGACTTGTATAGTGAAGCGACTTATATGTGCATATTTGAAGTAATTTTGTTAAGTAGTCACGACCATTAGACGGCAATCTTGACTGAGGATAATACTGCACTGTACTAATGAAGGATACACAGGAAACGAGGCATGCAGAATTGTTACTATCAGAGCTGTTTTAAGCTACTGCTAATGTTAACAAAACGTGTCCCAATGCTGCTGCCTCACATTTAAGCATTCAAATAGCATTACAGACTGTGGTTTTAAGTGTGAAATGCTTTAAGGAATTACTGGTATGTCATGAGATTTAAGAATTCATCAAAAATGCACTAACAAAACAAGTCAACAGTCATTTTCAGCAACAGGCTGCACACTTCCAACATCTCTGAGGTAAGCAACTATTCTGCTGTGCAAGGAAAACCACTCATACCGCGCACAGCATGAAATCAGATCGCAGTTACAAATATTCTGACTGACTTTATTAATTTAAAAGAAAAATAGTGAGCTTGTTTATTGTACTTCTGTGTGTGGTGTAGGATTTATTTACATGTGTTGTTACTAAACGTAACCATAAAGTGTTGCCAAATAAACCTATTTACTGAAATCTTCGAAAATGTTCTCAAAATGTCAGTGGGATATTTAGAGACTGCTCCAATTCCTAAGACATGTTTTTTTGTTCTTGTGATGCAGCGTACAATCATTAACGTATTCACCTGTAAAGCACTCGAACAGATTGTCCCAGAGGAAACTGATGTCCATTCTCCCTGGACGTTGCCCATTGCACTATGTGTTCTCTGTCCCCAGACACTGTAGTTACATGGGTACAACGTCAATAGTATCTGTCTAGTGGTTAAGACTATTCTGTCACTACAACTTGTGTGAATTTTCAACAGTGGAGTGAAGTCAGTAAAACACAGCCATGTCATTAAAACTTCCTAAAGTCTGACATTTTGCTGTATTCAGTGATATACAACAGTTTGTTGTTTCCATGATTTTTCATATTTACATAATTACTTCTCTTTTGTGGAACTGTCTGTAAGCACATACAAACTTACAGATAAACAGAATCAGTATGTAAACAGACAATCACAGACAAGACACCTCTTGTTATAAAGACACTTCTGTCCGAATATGCTGCAGCAATACAAAATGATGCCTCTTCACTTTGCTCCTTCCCTCTCTTGCCTTTGGCCTCCCACTGGTTCCATTACCTGCGCCACCCGCACGACCCCAAGCGCATCCAATCTCGGAGCGTTACATAACAAAAGACGAGTGCAGAGAAGATTAGAGGTGCAGAGGAAAGGGCAAGGCGAGAGATTGAGAAGTGTCAGGTGTGCAGTTTGAAACAAATAAAAGTCTTTCACAGTTACCACCCAAATCATTGGGTGTTGGACCCTTCCTCCTTCGCCTTTCCTACCTGAAAAGAACATGACACATTACAGCATTTTTTAGCAGGTCAGTTTGTTCTCTCTCAGTTATACGAACTACATATCACTCCACGTCTGGTTTCAGCCCGTCATTTCACATTATATAACTTGAAAGGATTCCAGCAGGGAAGCAAAAATGTGACACGTGTGATGGAAGAAGAATAGTACTAGAGAGGGGTGACAGCACAGACAACCCCCCTTTTTCCTTCAGCCCAGCTATCCTCATATACCCAGCAGGTACATGACCCACATGACTATAATCTTGTTTAGATACAGAAATGGATATGCAGAGCCACATAAACGACTGCATACAATCATGATTCTGCTCATCCTCAAACACCTCATTCCAATATCTGAATTAGAGATCTTTACAAACACTGTCCATCAGCATCATGGCCTACATCCATACAGTCAGCTGAGTAAAAGCACAAATCTAACTACAGCTTAGGTCCGCACATGATAAACTATTATTTGCACTGATGCAAGAGACGTCGATAAAAAGAAATTTTAGAAATACAGACAATAAAAAAATTGTCTTATAGTCCCCCCTAGACCCAAGAATCTCAGAAAAAGCTTGCATTAAATCACAGAATCACTGCAAGGTTACAAAACCTCCCCACAAACGCACTAAAGGAAAATATTTCCAGGCAGATGAGAATCATTCATTTTTGAAGAGGAGGGATCTTTCTCACTTCCTGAGAGCATGAGGCAGGACAATAGTACCAGAAACCCAGTCCATGACAAAACAAAGAGATTAAATGACCTGTGAATGTGACTTTCTATTTCTGCATTAGTTCACATTCAACTCAGAGGCCTGCTGCCCCCTTCTGGAAGCTGCTGAGACATTTAAAGCAAGATGTACTGTGATGCCTGAGTGCTGCTTGTGTGGCTCTGAATTATAAACTTGGTGGCTTTTGTGTTGATTAAATTTAATGTCAGTGTAATATCTGGACTCTAGATGTAATGGGCTACGCAATTGCAGCATTGTATATATGAAAAGCCATTACACTGAAAGCATTTTAAAAGCCTACACACTGATTCAATATACTGTACAGAATATCACATCTTTCTCCTCACTAATCTGCTGCACATCTTAATTGTTGAATTTTCAAATTAAAATATATAAATTATTTAAATGTGCCCTCTTGACATACAAAAACAAAATGCTAATATGCTGCCCCCCCTCTGGGGTGAGATTTTAGCTTTGGCTAAGGCCAAATGTCAACCAGCTCAAACAGATGGTGAGAAGAGCCGGACCTTGGTTGGTGGTGATGAGGGCTGGGAGGGGAGCACCAGGCCCTGCGTGTTTACGAATTACGAACATCAACAAAGCTCATAGATGTTGCAAAGACAGAAAGATGCAACCACATCAGGTCTGATTGTTTACAGGTGCTTTATGGCTCTGTGGGATGCTGTCAATCTGTCACCATGACAGAGACATATCAGATATAACCTGACATCATAAAGAACATTTTTACAGGTAATTTAATAATCAGGATGGTGTAATTATTAATTTTCTTTTTAATGAATCAACAAACTTCATTTCATTTGCTATTTAATCAAATGTCAAAACACTCCAAAGTCACATTGATGTGTCTTAAGTTTAAAAGAAAGCCTGGCAGATGGAAAAGAGTGACAAAAAATAGGTTTATTTTGTCTTTATTGTTGTAGTAGTAATAATAGTACCTATGTTTGGTCTTTAAAATAGCATGAAATAGTGTGAATTGACACCACAACTTCTTATAGGCCAAAGTGAGATCTGATCAACAATGAGTAAAAGTTCAAATTCTCATATTTGGAAAGTTCTGGGTTTTGATAAAACGATAAAATGCTTTTTTGTAGTAAAGGTTTGTTGATTGGAACTAATTACTATATTTCACCTGCATTTATAATTTTAGATTTTGGGAGAAAGTACAATATAGCATTAAAAACTCAACACCTCCAACTCACTGACAACCCATCTCAGCTGATCACAAGCTCTAGAGCTCCTACTAAATGGACACACAGGTTATCTAAACAAAATAATGCAACTTCACTTCAGTCTCCTTTTCTATGAAGTACTGAAACATAGTATTTAATAGGATAGATTAATTATTCAGTCCTGTAATGCTATACCCTTACAGGATATTTGAAAGTAGTTATAGATGCCATGTACTTCATTATAATGTAATAATCAAGATTCTGTTTTCTAATGCCATGCAGTGCTGCCTCCCAACTTCACTAGAGCTGCCACACTGCCTTCATTTCTGCCATTTTACCAACTAGTGTCAGTTCTTCCACTGTATACAGAAACCCCCAGGGTTCTAGCCAAAATTACAAAACTATGAAAAAAAAAAAGGAACATACTAAAAAAAAAGTGCAATTCCCCAAAATTTAGTCCGTTATTATTTATCACCAAGATATGCTCAAATTCCACAGGATGACTTTTTTTTCCCCCTCAAGGTATTTCTTGAATTCCTCTGTTAAAAACAACAAGAAAGACAACCTACACCGTCTCTTGTCGTTTCTGGTAGACTGAGTAAGGGGCTTTAAAGGGAAGCAGCTGGGCAGTAGATGGATAAGTGAAATTCACCTCTGCACAAATTCCCATTTTTTGAGAGAAGGCAATTTCCTGCAGCCCTGTTCACCAACACAACACCTACAGTCCAAGCTTGGTCACACATCGGTGCTCCTGAGAATGCACTGTGCTATGGTTAATGCCAAAAAAAGAGGACAGCCTTTACTTTGCAAGATGCTGCTAAGAGCTGCCTTAGTGCAGATGTTAGAGTTTGCGTATTGAAACAACATCTGTTCAGGTCTATGCTGTGTTTATCACATTGGAGGAAAAAAAAAAAAGAGAGACAACTGGGCAAGACATTCTTCTTGGATACCTATGATTACCTTCTAAAGTGAGTGAACTTGAATCTACATTAACAGTGGTTTCTACAGGAACGAAGGGCTATAACATAATGATTCAAAACTGAGGGAGCGCCACTTCAGAATATCCCTTTTCCCTCCCGAGCAGAGTACCTCCTTTGATCATCAAATTGTTCTCCTCAAAATCCTCTCTGTTCTTGAATTATCTAGCCCGCTAAAGTGGAAAGTGATTTTTCTGTGGAGGCAAAAGCTTCTTAAGAGTAAGGAAAAAGAATGGGGAAACTAATAAAAAGGTGTGAAAATGACACAAATTGAATAAGCGTGCAAAAAATATATATGTGGTCTGCTCCCGAGTGTGAAAGAAGAAGTAATCAAGGCCTTCAGACATTACAACTGAGCACCAGTGATGAAATAACTCCTTCCCTTTCTGTCCACATACACAGAAAAGGAAACAGTATGGTACTGTGTTCCCTTAACAACTGTGGTATTTATTCATCAACCTGAAACGATTTACACACATTTGGGCTATGCACCGGCTGTGCAGCAACATAACTACAAAGCTGAAGTTTCCAGGGTTAGGGTTAGTTCTATCTGCATGGTAGAAACGCCAAAGGAGACGATGCAGAATTAATAGTCAGTTATAAAACTAAATTTATCTACCCTCCATCCACATACACAAAATTGACTTTTTATGGTAAAATTGTTACTGCCCTTGGACCATGATTAAGGTGCAAACACTAAGCTGTTTGTCAGTTTTAATGTAGATTGCCCGTTAACTACTGTCAATGGCACCCTGTTTAATTTGCTCAGCTTGATCACCGTTTGTTGTGGTTGCAGTTAAGTACACATTTTCATATTCATGCATATTCATATTGATTCATCCTCATCAGATGCAGTTCAATTCATCAGGAAAGCCTCCCTGTTAGCCAGCAGAAATAAACGAGCACTGATTTTTTCCATCCATGCATCTTTTTTATTAGTTACAGCTTTGGTGCTGCTTGTGTGTTTTCTGAATTCTGCTTTATATCACATCACAAGCTCCAAACAATTTCTTGTGTTAGACATTGTACAGGAGCTAAAATTAGTAATCTAATGCAAGACACACACTGTTAACCCTAACAGAGAGCAGGACAGTCTACTCTAACCATAAATACAGCAAATCCAATTCCTGTAAACACATTTTCAGCTAAGTGACAACCTACTTAAAAGTTGAACCTTTCCTGTCCTACAGTGGGAGAACCCAGTAGATATTTTTTATTATAACAGAAGAAGGAACAGGGAGCGAAAGAGAAAAAAAATGAACTCTAGACATTTTGTTTACAGCCAGAGATTTTGATATATCTATTGTCTGGTAAGAGGGAAGCTCAATAAGTTTAAAGTGAGACAGACAACTGCACTCTCATACGTCAGGGACACACGTCAGATGACTTGTGGGGGAGCTATGACGTTGCTAATTTTGTTAGTTTACCTATAGGGCTAGGAATTTTACCGTTTTACCCTGTAGCAGCTTCAGTTTATCTTTAATTAAAGAGATTACTCTATCTCCCCACAGTGTTACTCATATCACTCACTATAAAGCAATTGACTTTTAGAACATTTCCATTTAACTGATATACTTGATGTCAAAGAGGTGACGACATGTTCTTGTAGGTCAAAAATGTGTATCACTATAAACTGTATGAATAAAAGACAACTTACCACTGCTTCATCCTCAGAAAGAATCCGCTCCTCGTCATGGACAAGGGCCACTCTAGCCTGGACTTCATCCACTGTTATACTGTGTTAAAAAGGCACACAGATGCAGATCAGTGTAAGTCAGTAATTTGATACAATGACTAGGAACTTCCAGACTATGCCTTCTCTCTGCACTAAAACTCACAAACTGGCTAAACCTAAAATTCCTGAATGCACTGAACACACTGAGGCCTTTACCACTGTAAATGACATGATAGTTTGTTCATATGGTATGCATGCCAATGCAGCTAAGGGCCCAATTTCAACTACATTTGCTGTACAAGGACATAAAATCCTGAGGATAATGAAATAAACAGCTTTTTTTTTTTTTTACTCAAAGGACAATTTCTTATGGCTTTATAAAACACAGCTTTTTGTGTTGATGGATATATCAATGAACCAGGCCTCTATTTTTCTCTGGAGATAACAGGGAAAAAATGCAGCACTGGCAAACTCACTATGTATTAAACTGCAAACAACCTTTATTTCTGTTTCAATTGATCCAATGGTGTGTGAACATTTTCATATTCAGGTGAGCTCATTCTCTAGTTTGGCCTTATTAAACTCAAAATCTGTTCTTTTACTCTCCCCCAATCTGAGTGGCACAAAACACAATGAGGATCACACAGCACAATCACAATCATCACCTTTTATCCTACAACACTTAAATATTTTCTACAGCCATTCCTCTCTGCTAGTCTTTCTTCCAGAGGTTCCAACTAAACTAATACTCCTGAGCTGAGATAATGACTGCATAGCTAGATCAATCCCAGGAGTCCATCAAAGGCGGAAGTGCTGGTAAACATACAAAGCGAATAGCTTGTTCCACTACAGAGGATCAATGCTTGGGGTAAGTGCTGGAGAAAAACAATGGCTGCCTCCATTGTGAGGCGGCACAGTGTCTGCAGTAGAAAATACTACTACTACCACAAAAAGGCTTTTATACACATAGAAACCACTGCATCATAAGAGCAGGTGATTTGCAATGTACACCTACAGTCGATTTGACAGAGAGACAATGTAATAAACATTAGGGAATTCACTACCACACACAAATCCTGACAGAGGGGAGGGGATAAGAAGCACAACCTGTTCATGGGCCTTTGGGAGGCTCCATCATGGTTCATTTCCTGAAGCAGTTGGTAGACTCTATTTATAGGCCAGCATACTGGTACCAGTTAATCCTGCACTGGGCTGCCAACTGCCTGCCAGCTGGCACAGTGGCTTGCACTTGTGTGTAGTGCTTGGGAAGGTTCAGGATGAAAGAGTGCTGAGGAAGTCCACAGTCTACCTTAATGACCAACACATGGGGGAGAGCTGAAACCGGCACTTTCAGATGGCACATTCCCTAACTAGATGCTCTAGTCTTAACCTGTTAACCACGAAGCACAGTTCATATCTGTACTAAAATACAATAATGCAGCTATCTTCTGACGTTCGTTTATCTATTTCAGGATTAATTCAAAATTTAATGACAAAAATGTTACCATTTTTATCACGAAGCAAAAATGAGATTAGCATAAATGAGAGAACAATTATCTGTGAATCTGCATTAAAGATAATTAGCAATTCCAATCAAGTGGATTAAGAACGGGGTAGTGTTTTGCTAAGTGTCATTAGGGACAAAGCCAAGAGCTTTTTTGTACAAGATAGAGAGTCTGCAATGTGCATGCTAATCCCATTCAAAGTCAGCAAATTGCCTGGCAATGTGCAAGCATGAGGTATACTGGTGACTTTCGACTTTGCATTTATCATAACGACAACTAAATCAAGCTTGTCACCGGGGTGTGTGAGCTGCAGAGCCTTACGGAAAAAAATGGTGATGCAGCATACATATACAAAACCTCCACCTTCTGCTTTATTCAAATGGGCATCAATACATGTCCCGCCTCAAGATAGCCAGCTCACTGAATGCCATTGACTGACGAACTGAAACAATGGCTGTATGGGAATAAGCAACACTTGCAAATATTTCAGCTTAGTAATGTGTTTGTTTAAGTGCAGCCTGTGGAGAGATACCGCTTGGGATGGTGGAGATAGAGTGAATGGATGGAGGCAGAACCGAGGAGGGAAGGGGCAGGTGCTGGAGAGGGGCGGCAGAAGGGCTGAATAATGGTACACATCCAAGCGCAGGAATGCATAAGTGGGCACATAGCACTCTGGAAAATTGCTGCACAAGCATTTCATTCTCAATGCAGCCATATGTTTTATAGCACTTTCAGTTTACTACACCCAGCCCTGTTTCCTTTCTAGAAGAATATGCCCAGTTAGCTTAAGCAGTATTGATTTTTCTCCCCAGGCATGGTGTGGGAAGGTGAGGAACCTGAGGGTGAGGACAGCACTGGAAAAAAAGCATGAAGGGGACACACTCACTAGATATCATGCTGTTTTTCTGCAAGCCACCAGCATATTCACATATCTTGCTGGAAAGCAAAATGAATGTCATTTGCTTTTAAAGCTGGGAGTGGTTAAATATGCTCATGACAGCATGTTAGCCTGGGTGGCTCAGGGAAAGCTCAAAGATGGCCTGCTAAATGGCACAGTGGCAACAAGTGGGATTTGAAAATTAAACAATATTTAAAAAAAAAAAAAAGGTATAGAAATATTTAACTATTATGTTTTGAAGTTTCCTGGAGAACAAACAGATGAGAACAGGTGAGTTTTAGTAAATGTGATGTGTTACCTCATTTCAGTGTTATGAAATTTAATAAGTTTACATATTGATGTGTATTTGGCAAAACATTTGTTTTATAGCATTAGCAATATAGGAGTAGAAATGTGAGAGCAAAAATTTGATTGTAATATGACTTTAATGCAGTGTTATGGATTTTTCTGTTGTCTTTGCTGCACGTTGCTGAATTAGCAGGATTTCTTTTGAGGACTTCAAGAATTACAAGTGTGTGAACATGTGTTCTGTGAATTGGCTCCTCATTCCACATGGTAACATTTCCTAAAACTCCCCCCTATCCACACTGACAGAAGAATACCATTTTTTTCCATGCAGTGTTGACTAAACATCTAAATACCCACCATAAAGCACCGATGTTTTTCATTTTTTGCACAATTTTAAATAATTAGCTGGTTAATCTGTTAATTTCTTTTGGAGGTTGCCACTGACAAAAACATTTACACCTCAAAGACCTATATTTAGCCCCAAAACAGGTTAAAAGACAACTCTAGTTTTTAATGTTTCCTTGGATTTTGATGTTTACTTTAAAATACAAATAAAATTTGAACAATGCCAGCCATATCGCCACATGTGAGAACAAGACTGTCCTTGAGCTACAGTTACCTCAGTAAACCCGGCTCATTTTAGCATCCAGCCATTAACATAGGCAGCTCACTCAGAGAGGTGCAATGTTCAAGGACAGAAGATAATTTGGTACAACAAAGCACCAGTGAAACATAAAGCTCAATCTGAAACCTTCAAGTTTGTTGCTCTTTTTACACAGCTCAGTCTTTATGCCCATTGGGGTAGATTTTTACAGCTGCATAGCAGGAGGAGAACAACCCAAACTGGGAGCAAATACGCTTTAAGTGTTGGATTTCATAGCAATCTAAATACTGTGACAGAAGCTGTTTTACCTTGGCAAAAGTCAAATCCAGAGAAGCTATTTCAAAATAATATCAGTGGTGACAAAAAAAAAAACAAAACAAAAAAAAAAACATTCAAATAACTGAATACCTATTATATAGCAACCTTGGCCAGCACAGTTTCTGTCTAAATAATACTACTTTTTTTAAAAAAAAAAAACATTTTAAGGCCCAACAGATGTGCAAGTACTTTAGAGGGGTGTGATCACAGCATAGGCGAAACATGAACATGAAAACTGGAGTCCCATGGTTTTCAAATGACAACAATAAAATGACCAGCATGTTATTTACCTGCCATCTTTATTCCTGTCCAGTAACTGGAAGATGCTGGATACTGTGCTGTTCTGACTCCTGAAACCTAAACAGAAAAGTCACAGCCTGAAGAAACAAAACTGTAGCAGTACAAGTTAAAATCTCAATAAGTCATAATAAGGAAAAGTCATATATGATATTATAAAACTATGCTGGACTTGCTCTTTAATCACCAATCATACTAATGAACAGTAATCTATCTCCATGCAAACTGCAAGGCAGGGATACAGAAAAGGGCAGAGCAGGAGTGGGGGGGGGATGAAAGTTCTTGGGCAATCAGGCAATGAGTTAGTCATGCTGTGCAAGAACATTTGGTTTCCCTGTAGGGGAAAAAAAAAAAAAAGCATGTCACAGTCCAGAATGCAATCAGGAGGCCTTGTGCTCTAACGGCTGCTATGACAGTGATTTCCCTCTTCTCCATTCATATTCACAGGCAGATGAAAAGGAGACGCAAAAACTTCCTCAACCCTCCTTTCAAGTGAGCATGTGACCCCGACTGCTCCATTTTTTGAATCAATTCACTGAAGTGGGAGGGAGAGGAAACTATGTTCACAACTAAGCATCTCCCACATCATCAGCAGAATGGAGAATGTAAAGGGGCAAACTGATTGGCCCCCGTCTGTCTGGGGAAAAGCACTTTACATAATGCTAATTGCACATCCGCCGAAATTACCTTTCCACACTAATTACAGAAAAGCTAATTGTAAAACTGCCATTTTTTTAGCTGTGTAAAGTAGAGCGCCTCTGTTGAGTGTCTGCTGCAGGGGTGTTTAAAAAAAAAAAAAAAAAAGAACTAAGGGAAAAAAAAAAAACCTAAACCCCAGTTCATGAATTCAGCCTTGCAAAATGAACATAAATCCATATTTATAATGTCATGCTGTTTTTTGGATTTAAGTTGAAAAAAGAAGCAAGATTGCACACTACATCTCGTCACCCATGACAACACTGGAAGCAGCAAATATCTATGAAGAAGGCAAGACTCCTCACCCGTTGTTGACTCTACTCAACCGAGGGTAAAGAAAAAGCAGGATTTGCTAATACTTTTCTGCAATACACACAGCATCTGTCATATTAGTGGCCTATTCTTGTTTGAAAAGCACTCTATTCCCAGCTTAATGCTTGACATTCTCAATGCATCCACTAGTCGCTCTGCCTCACAAAAATAAGTGCACAAAGGAGGAAGAGAAATGGTCTCATCCCTCCCTTTGCTGCAGAGCCAGGCCTATGAAAAAACAACCATAAGGAGGATAGATGGAGAAGGGGGGAGAGGAAGACAGAAAGAAAAAGATGCAGTGGAAGTGGGTGGAGGGTTATGTGGTAAAAGGTAAGAGGAAGAGTGGGGAAGAATGTGGAAAATAAGTGAAGAGAGTAGGAGTGCGAAAAAAAAAAAAAAGAAAGAAAGAAAGGAGGTTCAAGACATTGGCTCTTTAGGCCGATGGCACATATAGGGGGCTATGTTTACTAATGGACACCATCACTCATCCACCCATGTTGCCCTGGCGATAGCACAGCACACTCGTAAAATAAAGAGAGGCACAGAGAGAACAGAGAAAATGGAACATATCAGCAGGAGACTGCAGATCTATGCCTGGGCTACACACCATGTTATCCACTCAGAGCTCCCTTTGTTATTGTAAGCTCTGCACTCCAAGGCTAACAAATACATATTTTGTTTTCTTTTTTGCACTATAAGAAATATTTCCAAGTAGGAAATTACCTCTTACCGCAAAAAAATGTTTTGAAGGCTATACTTTACAGAGACAAAAAAGGAGACTGTAAATATAAAATAATTAGATTATTAGAAATAAGTGTTTCAACCTAAATGGTGCATTCAATGGCATGGATTTCTCAGCATTAGTATGACTCAGATCGCACTTTATATACACACTGCAGCCCAATACAAGCATTGCAGTGTATAAAATCAATGACTTACTAATTTAAATGTGCTCATAAATTAATCAGGAATGTGATTGCAGTGACTGAGCCAAATTATTATTCAATTGTCTCAAGGTTCACACTGATTTTCCAAGACACTGAAAAAAATGTGTCAAAAATTAGACATAACTGTACAATAAGACAACCAAGAACTGAGAGTCAACTCCCAAAATCAAATTCACATGATCATCTACACATTGCTTATTTCAGCTTACGGGTTGTCCTATTTTCTGGACATACAGAAAACACAGATCAGGAATTATGTTTAATTTATGCTTTTGACGGCAGCAGTAACAAGTGCAAAATGTTCAGGGTTGAATTGCCAATCTCACGTTTCAAGGCACTGCAAGTTCATTAAATCATCCAGAAAGTGTGGTAGCTAAGAAAAATAGAAATAGTTCTGTTCTACTGCAAAACTAGTGTCCACTGCTGTTTATTTTAAAATGACAATGACTGAAATACACATTTTGAAAAGATAAGTCTATGCATCACATCCGGGATACGTCAGAACAGCCCAAGTAAAAACAGCTAAGGTATTATTACTAAGAAGAGGCAAATATACAGCAAACCTATTTGGCACGAGAATGAGTCAGTCCTTAAAGTTACTGGCAGGGTTAGTGTGACCTGATATGCTGAGGGAAGGTTGCCAGTTCACTGAAGACTAAACCAGTGGTTCCCTGGGGTGAACCACAACTTCTTTCACACTGTTAACAGTTATGAAAAACATGGAGTTTTACACAAAGAATTCAAAAGGGGCTTTGAACATACACAAGTGATAAAACTGACAATATTCATATTCTGTGGTTGAAAATGAATTGAAAAAGAAATATTTCTATATTTTCCTGATAAAATTTGTTGTGCGCGCTGAGTTGGATTGTGGGATAGTTGGCTTTTAAAGGAACTGGAGTTCATCAGACAACAGTCCACAATACTAATGATACCGCACTACATTTGAATCCAGAACACCCGTATATAAAAAAAAAAAAAAAAAAGCATGATCTCTTGTCCAAACACTCCTTCACTGGGCCACAAGAAACTAATTTTCTTTGTGTTACAAATAACCTGGCCCTTTACAACTTCCCAATAACTGTGCATGAAGCCCAAGAGACATGATTGAGTGACAGCCACAGTAAAAGAAAAGACTTAAGATCTACTTTGCAGGCTCAGCTGCTTGTTCTACTGGTTTTTCATTCCTATTTTGACGAGGCCTATTGACAGGTCATAAAGAGAATGACACAACGTTCATCCAAAAAAAAAAAACAGTGTCTTTGTCATGATGTTCCTATATTTAATTGAAGCAAGTCAATATTTGTTCTCATGGGTCCTCTGCAGGTTTTAAAGCTACTCTTTTATAGATTCATCTTACAATGTGCTTAGCAATCAAAATGCTTATACAACATGCACATGTATTAGTCAATGGCTAAGGCAAGATAGGATTTTTTTTTTTTTTTATGCTGGTTTACTATTCTGACATTCAGTTAACAGGTCATGTTGATAAAAGTATGTTGGTATCAGATCAGGAAGACAGTGTGGCTATTTATATTATGATGATTTGAGTTTTACTGGGCTTCATACTTCATACTCATACAAACTTTCAAGAAATGAAAAATAAGCCTTTTCCAAAGCTGCAGGTTAGTTTGAATGTGAAAATATAGCACAGAGCATGAATGCAAAATGTTACTAGACTGAAAAACAGTGACAAAAAAGGTCACTACTTAGTTCAGGCCCACGGATTACACAGAGCAAGGAAATTCAATCAAATATAAAAGTTGGAAACATACTTCCTTGATCATTACTTCACTTATGAAACCTTTTCTTTACTGTCAGTATTTTTTAACTCCAGGAATAAAAGCAAAATATGAGAAAGCCTTATCAGTGCGCCGTCCCAAATAATACCAGCAAGGCCCATCAGGGAACCATAAAGTGTTTGCTGAGTTAGACTGCTGGCAGATTAATGGTGCTTATTCACTAAAATTCAACTGTTAATCAATACAGAGTGTCATAAGATGCAAGCAGGGAAAAAGGCAAGATACACAGCCTTTAAGTCACTAAAATATCCCTTAAACCTCAAAGCACAAAGCTGCTACCACAAACAAAAACTGTCATTAGAACTGCATATTAAAATCCTAGATGAACAGCCAATGTGGCACAATTTATTGAAATGTATATGAACAATTGGCTTTTGAAACCTCTGACACCAGTCATGCAAACTGTAGTGTCTCAGTGTGACAGGTTTACAATAAAGCAGATTGTTTTAAATTTCAAAGCAAAGATAACTGACCCTGTGCCCACAGTTTAGTTAAAGAGACCGGTAGAGTAGAAAATAATTAAGCAGATGCTATCATGCTACTCATGTGGAGTCTCTTTCCTGCGCCAAGAATAAAAACGTTTATTTAAGTCAACAGAGACAGCCAACAGCCAACAAGACATGACAATGTGACCACTGAAACGAAAATTGATGGTTGTTAAACCCTGAAGATAAGCAATAATGAAAGTAAAGGATGACAGGCTCAAGAATATGGCAGTTGGGGGGGTGACATCTAGCAAAGGTCAGTTCACACAGCACGAAGCATGATGGATGTATGCTCAGAGGATCTTCCAGAGTTAAATGACCTTTGTTGCAATCAAAACTTTTACTTGAGGGCCAGTAAACCAGAGAATCACCAACACCTCACACCATCACAAACATAAGAAATCTGTCAGCAAAGTCAAAACATAGTCAAAAAGCATTATTATTAATAAATGTTTTGTCTGATATGCTGATGAGCACATAAGAGAAAGTCAGTATAAGGGAGAAAATAAATTAGCAAAACACATACTGTATGTTACTTTGTCATTTGTTTTAAAAGGTGTGTGTGTCTTGGGTTATTAGATAAAGGAATGTTTAAATATTTATTCTGTTATCTACAACTTTTACCTCATTTAAACATCCTAATATCTATCCCCTGCCTTTCCTGCACACATAATGACTTTGAATCCTTATGGAATTCAGTGTTGAAAATGAGTGAGGCCATTTCCTACCCAGCTCCACAACTTTCTGTACATTCATAGCCTGAACGTCACTTAAAATACCAAGCCAGCTTGTGCTTGGAGCGATAAGGGAATTTTCCTGTGAGTCATAGGCAACTTCTCTATGAAGGTTTGAGGAATGTGAAAGGAGAGCTGTGGGAATGCAATATGCTGCTGCTCAGCACTCCTATTCTAGCCCATTTATTTCAATGGCCCAGGCATCTGTATTTAACCCTTCGAGCTGTTTTCTCATGTTCTACCATTTGTCATTCTGACCATCTGGCCTGAGGTGCTAAGGTCAATTTGCTTTTGTTCAGTGAAATGAAACGAAAGCTGCCCTGAGGTAGCCGTAACAATGACCTAACTATGTCTTCAAAGTGAACCAATTCTGCGGCTGAAGTAAATTGTTCAAAATGGACTTAAACCAAGTCACAGCAGGTTCAAGGTGGCATGACACTTACCACTGTCTCCTGCGTCCAGTGCCTTTAAGGTTTGCTCTCTGAGTCGGTCAGCCTCATGTTTCCTCCTCCTGTGTTCCTCCAGTTTGATCTGCAGGTCCTCAGCTGCCTGCTGAAGCTCTCTGAGCTGGGCCTAAAGAGACAGTTTAAAACAAAGATCAGCATTAAATGGCGAACAGCTAAGTAACGGGTGGTAATACTATCCCAATTTGTGGCAAATGTATAATCACAATTCTTCAATTCTGACTCTTAATGAGGTGAAAAGTGTCTCAGATATTTTTATAAAGTGCAGTTATCCATTGCACTTATACACAAATGACAATATTTGGTTTGCATGACGTTTCTTTAGCGCTTTCATTCGTCAATGCTAAAACGCGAACAGCCTGTCAAACGTCAAGTTAGCATTGTTAGCATGTTAGCGTTAGCATTTAGCTCAAACAACTGTGTCTCAGCAGCTTAGAGTCGCTCCTGGCTGCGGTAACACGAACCATATTTCTTCAATCCGACTGAAATCATTCTGATTAAAGACTCGCTGTTTACGTGGACGTTAATCCGATTAGATAAACGACTGACATGCGCAAAACGAGCCCGCCTGTTGTGAACCATTTAAACTGACAATAATACTTTTTTATTTTCAAAAACTTCATTTGAAGAAGTCGTTCGAGCCGTTCGATCATCAAGCCTAGTATTTACTTTTTACCTCTTTTCAAGTCTCTAAAAATAACGTTGTAAAGGCCACAAACCAGGTTGTTGCCGCCATGATTCTGACCCTGCCCCCGGAAATGCGTCACACCACGTAGCGTTGCGCCACAAGACAGAAATAATCCGATCAAGTGTTATATTTTGATCGGATTTAGGTTTACACCACCCCTCTCATTCCTTATACAGACTACACCAAACCATGTATTTGCAAAAAAAATGCACAATAGTGCTTGGGTCCATAGAATGGTCTCTTTAAATCACTTTCAAGAGAGGTATTGCTGTCATACTAAAAATTACAGCTTTTGACAAGCAAGGATAACCTACCATCACTCTCTGTAATGGACCAATTAATATGAAAGAGCATTATTGGTATTATTCACACTGTGGGGACTGAAGCTTGTTTACTTGCTAACTCAGATGCTGGTCCTCACCATGCAAATCATTGAATTTTAGGGTGTTAACTTAGAGTAAGAGTTAAGCAATTAGTGGTTACAGTTATGATGAAGGTGAAGTTTCCAAGAAATGAATGAAAGTCAATGTAAAGTCCCCACAAGAAATAGTAGTGTGTGTGTGTGTGTGTGTGTGTGTGTGTGTGTGTGTGTGTGTGTGTGTGTGTGTGTGTGTGTGTGTGTGTGTGTGTGTGTGTGTGTATGTGCGCGCATGCGAATACTGCCTTCCAATCTCTCCTCAGAGACTCTCATAATACTGTGATGGATTCTGCTTGGTTCCGATAGGGATGACTACCTTTCTAGGCCACGCTGTTTGCTTCGCCACCTTCAGTTTGCTGCTGTGATTTATGGGCTCCATTTTGAGTGCACAAGAACATATTTACTTGTGAGTAACACCCATAACATGTAAAAAGTTCATCCCCAATATTCAAATGCAATATAAAATACCAGAAACTACTCACATAGGCCTAACATTCGTGCTTTCATAAACTCAGGATTTCAAAAAACTGCGCTGAAACATCTGACCTTTATAGATATATATTTTCAAAGACTTGTTTGGGCACCGATTAATCATAAAAATAAGCAATATTCTAATTACACTGAGTGAAAATTAGACTGTTAGTTTAAAAGATCATGAAGTGTCAAGTTAGTACACAAAGTCAGAGTTATCGCCTGCTGTGTTAGTTTGAGGAGGAAGAGGGAAAAAATTAAAAGTTCTGAAGGCTAACATATGCTCCACACAATTTCCTTCTTTAAAATGTGGACTTAGTCAATGTAAAGATAATCACAAACCTCTACAAAGAGGATTTTATTGAATACCAATTTGTATTCAATCAACAGCAGCATCCTATTTCTTATTATAGAACACACAATGCTGACAGACTACACTCAGCTTTTAGTGTGTAAACGCTTCTAATTTGATTAAAAAGTTTTCTACTGTGCTGTTTTTACAGACACTGGATTCTTCTATAACCCTTGAACCACAGGAAGAGTTCACTTTTGAGTCATTGTGTAAGGTTTCCGAGACGAGGCCCCTGCAGTAACCCTGCCATATCAACAGAGACACGCTGAGAGAAGAGGATCACAATGTGCAGCGGGGCTCAAAGGGCTGGGTGACACTTCAGCCTCGATCTGCCAATCAGCCACCACAGAAAAGAGCACGGGGGGGGGGGGAAGAAGAGAACAGAAAGGAAGAGACCAGGGTACACACTCAAGAGACCATCAGCTGGCAAATCAGAAATGTGTAAGCGTGTGTGGCCTTCAGTCACAATCACTGTCAAATAAGTAGTATCTTTTCAGCTGTATTTTCACTGCAAGCAATACATGTTTTAAACAAGACTGACGCTCTTGAATATATATTTTTTTTACACAAATGGTGCCGTAAAGTGCTTTGAAATATCTTGAAGTAATTTCTCACATAATCAATGCGCACAATAACAGAGGGATTGATGGCAGCCCTGAGAAAGTCAGAGAACTGTGAAATGTGCTGCAGTAAGATTTTTCAGCTGCCAATGAGTCCTTCAAAATACCAAATAGTATTTTTAAAGCTTTATAACTTCATGTTGAACAACTCTTAAAGAAATCAGATTTCTATTACCAATGCACTGAACAAAATAAAATGAACTTTCCATATGGAGTCCGTGAGCCAGACGTGACTAACAGTGATGGGAAGGCAACTTGTACTTACCTGTGCCCCAATAATGCATTAAGTAATCACTGAACCAGTAAATATAAACAACAAACACCTAAAGAGATCCTCAGCTGGCAAATTTACCAATTTAATTTGCACCAAGCTCAAGGGCTCTTATTTCTAATTTGGTCTAGTGCTTATTGAACTAAATGTGCAAATGGAGAGCAGAGGAAAAACTGAAGTAGTTTCTGCTTAACTTGAAGTTCTGTAAGGAAGCACGATGATTCAAAATGGGCTTGACGTAGTTGTTTACTTGTGCTGGCTTA
This sequence comes from Mastacembelus armatus, assembly GCF_900324485.2. NCBI lineage: Eukaryota > Metazoa > Chordata > Actinopteri > Synbranchiformes > Mastacembelidae > Mastacembelus > Mastacembelus armatus. Next base: position 13,409,452 of record NC_046650.1, on the reverse strand, counting down.
CCTCAACCTTTTACTCTTTAGTACTTTAGACTCATTGCAAATGAGGCATAGTCACATGTGAAACCCTTGAAGATGTACAGTACAACGTGAACTGAAATGAATATGATGGTATTTGTAGATTGCAGGTTATGATGCACACTAGAATTATTCTGGATAACACACGTAATCATATCAATGAAAGCACAGTGAGCATCATTCATCAATTGAACACAGTGATACATTTGAGCTAATGGCTGGAAAAATGTTTTCTGACCATTCTCAGCATGACAAAGCACAGCAGGATAAGCTTGGTATTAGAAACCACTAGTAAGTAAACTACAGGTGAGTAAACACCTGTGGCAGCAGATGTGATTAACATGTATGGTCAGAACAGGATCATAGAGTACCAGCTGCACATTTAGAGTAAGAATTCTCAGAGTGCAACACATAATAAAAGGAAATTAACCTCAACATCAATCTTCAGTCAAGTTTTTTAGATGGTGGCTCAGGTAATAAAACTACAGTTGTGGATATTGGTAATTTTAGGTGCATTATTCCATAATTTGATTGGTGACAACACCATAAAAACAAAGAAAAGAGAGAAAAACAACCAAATTCCCTGGCCAGATTCCAACCCAGGACATTGCTTTGAGCTAAATGCTAGTGACAGGTTCTGAAAATCAAATATTGGACTCCAGAATGATCACATTTCAGGGCCAACAAGCCACAGTGTAGTGGACCAAGAATATATACACAACTTACATGGTTTCCTTTTCTTAGTAATTTCAGGTTACCTGTTTTCTCCTGATATGAGGATTAATTTGAAATATATAGGCCACCCTGGACTATATATATAGACCACTTAAACTTAGTATGCATTTTGTGCAAGTCAATCTCAACACAGTCAAAAACGTGAATAGTTACTTGGATTCTAACAGCAGGAACAAGATAAAAGTTTTGAAAGAAATTTCAGAATTCTAATTCTAGTAAGTATGTTACTATTCCTACATGCCATAGAGTAGTAGGTACTTCTGCAAAAGACCATGTACCTGTTTCTCCCTCCAGAGAAGTATTCCCTCCTCAATCAGCTGCTGCTTAAGTCGCAAACCCTCGTCTAAGGTCCTCATCTGGCCCTCCACGTATGCTCTCTCTCTCTGTCCCAGATTCCTGGTGGAAAGCAAGAGGATGCACATTCCCATCATTAGTGAAAAAACATCGGCCACCCCTGCTACAGTCATTGAGATGGCAAAATCCAATTTTTAAGGGACCACAATGCAGCAGGAATCCAAATGGGAAAGTAGAAAAGTAAATAAGACGGGGGATGATGCTCTGTGGCTGAACTAAATTGTTTTTGAAGTCAGGCAAACACAATATGAGTGTGGACCTTGTGGAAATATAATGAGATATACTCTGCGTGTATGTGGTTTTGAGACCAATGGCTGTGAATGAAATAATAGAGGACTGTCAACAGAAGAACTGGGTTACTCTATTAGAAGTTACATTTACGCAGTAGGCTACATTTCAGGATCACGCATATACGGTACATTACAAGAGAAAGCCTGAAATACATCAAGTTTTTAAAACATAGTGACACTATGCCCCCTGGTGGCACAATGACCGAGTCACTATAACATGGGTGCAGCAGGCAGTAGTCCGTTATATTGTTGCTATGATGAATAGACATATGTTAAATACAAAATGGATAAAGAAAATGTGAATTTTCATAAAGCTGCAGAAAAATCTAATGGATGAATAAAATGGACATGGTGTATATTTATATCTTCAGTTATGCATGGGCCTCTAAAGACATATTTTGAGTTAAAATCTTCATGTGTTATTTTATAAATATCAGTTTTCAACTGACCAGCAAGTGTTCTGGCAGTGAGCGTGGCTGTTGTATTCATCCGAAGCATCGCAGCAATCTGGCAAGAGACAGAGGAGAAACCAATCCAATGCATCAACATGTCAACAAATATGGTAAAGCAATATGTCTTTGTTCTAAATTATGTGATCAAAACAGAAGTTGGCAATAAAAATAAGATAAGTATGGATTAATTAAACATTAAATTAAAAACAACCATCAAAACAGTATTTTATTTATATTCAGGCCCTTTTTGCAGATTCAGTGATACTAGATGCCTTAAATGTGAGAATTTGTGTGTCATATAAGACAACTAACTGAACATTTTGGGGTGCTATACATACATCCATATGCTTAGAGTCACTAAGAGTAAGATAAGATTTTTCTTATGTCTGTACAGTAAATATGAAGTTACTTGCATCAAATGTCTTACACCAAAAAAAATGAAACACCATTGGCTTTAATGTTGATGTAGTCAGTGACTTTTTATCCACAAAGACAAAACTCAGGCCTTGTTTCAGCATGTTATCTTTCTCTCTAGTTGATAGAAGGTCTCTTGAGATCAACCATTTATAAGATGAGTGGCATGGTCTTTTGTAAGTGCACAGATCTGGCTTGTGCTCAGATGTTTCACCCAGGAGAGTAGGCACAGTGTGAAACTTTTCAATTATCCAGAACCCCAGTGGCGATCAGCAGAACAAGAGCATTAGTGCCCATTAAAAAACACCAATAAAATTCTCTGAACAACCAGCTGAAGAGGAATAGGAACAACTTGTTACCTATTAAGTAGTTCTATTTGAAGCAGGGAATTGAGAAGAAGTGAAAGTGGAATAAAGAAGACAGGAAATTGAGAAAAAGGCTTCGTGAAATTTCTTCTTTCATTTCTCATTCCTTCACTTTTTTTTTTTTTTTTTTTTAAACCAGTCTAATGCTGCTGAAAAATCTGGTGACAAAGAAGAAACGTCAACACAGGAATGTACTGATTTTATCCAACGTGGAGAGCTACTGGAGAACACATGTCTGATTAGGCATAGAGTACAGCAGATTTTACAAGAATAGATGGGTAAAAGCCTTCAAGAAAAGAACAGGATGTTATTTCAAGGAAATCTGAGCGAGGAAAGTGTGTGTGTGTGTGTGTGTGTGTGTGTGTGTGTGTGTGTGCGTACACCCTCACACACTTCTTTACTGTGTCTACAGCATCTATTTGTTTGGCAAAAGCACTGAGAACTTTTTACTAAATGAAACATGGACGTAAATTTATTTTGACAAAAAAAATAAAACATTAAATGAAAGATATTTCCATCACACTTTTCCATGCATGAAAGCTTTTCACCGGCTATTCTGAACAAATAGGACAGCCATTTATTTTCTGCAAAAATAAGTTTTTTCATGCAACACTGCCCTCATCTTTGAAAAAAATACAAATATTGCTTCACTTCAAAAAATTCTCTACAGTTTACTAAAATCTCCAATGCAATATAAAAACCTTACCACAGATGCCATCATTGACTCGTGATGATGGGATGTAGTGTGGGCGGAAACCCAGATTAGTGCAGTAGAATCTACCACGAGGGCAGGCTGAGGTGCCTGTGTGGGGTCAGGAGCAGAGATCAGTACAGTACATACACAGAAGCTACAGCACATCCACTATAACTAGCTAATCACATATTATAGCATACTTACATTATAGTCACTATTTTAAAAAACAGAATGAATCTGAAAAAGCCCAAGCTCAGTTAAGTCAAGTGAAATATTATTGTCCCACAAACAGAAATGTTTACTGACTCCCAGTTTGCTAAACCAAGTTTCACCTGGTTCGTCAGAACCATCCTGGCAGTCGCAGTAGTCGTCATTGACCTGCTCAAAGGGGATGATTTTCGATCCATCAATGCACAGGAAGGACTTTCTCTCCCTGTAGAACCGCTTGTCTGTATAAAATAAAGTATAATCGAACATGATTTCATATCAAGAACATTGAAGACTGAAAAAAATCGGGGCTTAATCCCAGAGACTGTCAATATTTGTTACTGAACTATTAGAATAAACTATCTAGGTCTAGCAACATTGCTGCTACAAACCGTGTGCCGCGATGACTGACATATGCGCTAACATGCTGTCTGTGTGTAAGCTAAGGAGCTGTTAACGTTACACCATGCATTTTATTTACAGATGTGATGATAGCTGCAAAGCTACGTAGTCGGTTAGCTAGAAGTGGGACAATGATCTTACAGGACGATGATATTCCTCTTATTTTCCGCGAGTCCACAAAACCACACCACAGGACAGTGAGGAATAGAATTTGGAAATGCATAGCAGAGAGCAAAGTACGAGCCGTCTATCTCCTCACTCAACAACCTGCTCATACGTGTTTTTAACTCATGACATAGCCTCCATACAACTTTCAAACTGCCCGTGCCATGACTTCCTAAAACAACAGTCACGTGAAGATTCCGAGGCTACTTATTGGCTTATATTTGAGCCGCATGCGACCCCTTCGACCAATCACAAGTCGGAATGTCTCTAGAGCCGAAAATACGGCTCTTCACACTTTGATTTAGTCTTTTCTCACATTCAAAATGGAAAGAGGGGCTGTTTGTGAGGTTTTTATGTTTTATCATTTAAAACAAATATATCACATTTTCTGGTTTATATAAGAAGTGCATGCTGGGTCACACTGTACACAAATCTTTGATATGAACGCCGCACTAGCACAGCAGCTTTTTTAAATTAAAGAACTACTGCAACACTTAAACATCGAGTCCCTTCATTCACTGCGTTATTACACGTCACCGCCGTGACGTCACGACGTAATGTTTGGAACTTATCACGTGTCCAAGCCGCATTGGAAGCAGCGACGTTCCAACGTTCTACATTGCAGCAGTCACCTCAGTACTATGGCCTTTAATTGTCATTTGCTACATTGTAACATAACACCTAGCGAAAACATTAAGATGGGTGATAAACATCACGGAGGAGACCGACTGGCTTTAGTCGTGATTTTTTTTTTTTTTGTTATATTGATAATCAATAGTGTGAAATCTACATTATGGAGGATTTCCCACTAAATCGGTGAAGTAGAAAGCTTTGTACTGGGTATTTACAGCTATTTATACTTCAGTCTATATATTATATGATAGATAGATAGATAGATAGATAGATAGATAGATAGATAGATAGATAGATAGATAGAACAAAGCATTGGCACAATTTATGAACACAGAGAATGCATTGACAGCTTTATTAACAATAATTTTACGAAATGTACAAAAAAGCAAAATAAAATTGGCAGAATGCAGTGATTTTAATGAGCACCTTGAGGCGCTTGTATTTAAAAGTAAAGTCAATTTACAATAACATTATCTAAAGAAGGAAGTTTTTTATGTATCAGAAATGCATTTAGTCATTTTTCATTAAGCCGTGCGTAAAGGCTTGTGCTGCATAGGGATGCCTTGTTCTGAAGGTAAGAAAGGTCACGGATCATGCCAGGGAAGGAATAAGAGTCCAAAGGTGGACGCAGTGGAAACACTGGCATCAGTCCGGATGTCATGTACGGTGACATAAAACTTGCCATCCCGCCGTTTGCAGAGGAGTAGGCTAGCCGTAAGGGGTTGACACCGAGGCGAGGGCTGAGCCCATACAGGCTTTCTCCCCCTGCGGCCGTCGGTGGTATGTGGAGCGGTGAGAAAGCTGACTTGTTACCCAGAGCACCAAACGTTCCAGGCAAACCAACCGAAGGCCTGAGCACGTTTGGGTGATTAGACAGAGACACGCTTTCAGAGTCAGTTTTGTTCTCTTTGGAGTTCAACACCAGCTCAATCGATTTAACAATGTCACCTTTGCACGTTCTCACCATAGACTCCAGGGTGTCCCGTTTCTGATGGGGGAAGATCTTAGCCATGATGTCGGTCGGGTCCCGGTCCAGGCTCGGGTAGTCCTTGGGTTTTTCTGACTCGCTCCCTGACTCCGGATCCGAGGAGGAAAGCGACCTGTGAGGACTCTCTGTGATGGACCGCTGATCGAACACCGGGGATGGACTGGGACTTTTATCAGCGAATGAAATGGTGTTGTCTTTGCTTGGAGACAACTCAGTCTTGTCACTCGGAGATGGCAGCCGTGTGGTGTTGGGAGCAAACAGTGGTCGACCCATGAATCCGTTATAAAAACTGTACTTGTTTAATTTCTCATCTGAAATATGAATAAAAGAAAGGCAAATAGTTTGAAATAACGCATGATTATGTCTGCATCCAGCTTAAAACACGCAAAGAAATAAACACTTTGCGTTGTAACTTTAAATGTTACCGGAAAATGTAAATCAACTATATAACAACATACAATTGAATTTTAAATTCCACAAATCCAGTTCAACTCCTTCAAATAATTACAGGTATCATTGCTTTTTGTAATTGTTTGCAGAATTTATGGCTTCAATTTAAGCTTACCATCTTTTGGCCTCTCTGTTCCAAAAACATCAAAAGTAGGAGCTGCTGGAGTGTTGCTGATAGTTGGTGGCAGCCCGGGGCCTAAAGGTGACCCCTGAGGGATCCCTGCTTCCCCTCCTATCCCCGAGCCGGGATACAGCAGCCGAAGCTCCCGGGCCTCGCTCTCCTCCTGAGCCTGTTGCCTCCTCAAAGCCACCTGAGCGGCCATCACCCGCTGCCTCTCCGCTATTAGAGTGCACTTTGCGCACACGCAGTCTCTCCAACGGCAAAAGCGCTTGTGGCCTTTCAGCGCAGAAACCACGCCGTGGTTTCTGCATCTGGCGCACTTCGGGGTGCGGGGGTACCCCCTCTCCAGCGTGGTGTTACAAGCCCGGAGGAAGAGAGGTGGAGGGCGTAGGAGGGAAGGAGGTACCTGCAGGCCACCGAGCGAGTTGGTGTGTCCGGAGAGGCCAAGCGGTCTGATCCTGCTGTCCATTGCCTGAGGGGATGCAAATACAGCCCGTCCTATACTTATTCAGGCGTAGTCGATTAAATGATGCGATCCTTTCTGAGGGACTGGCGTCTCTCTACTGTCGCTGGCACCCTGAACCAGCGCGCCTTAAGTGTCTCCTCTCCAGGTGGTTTGAAGTGAAATACAACACCCTCGTCACACCTCTTTCCGCTTCTGCCTCTTAATACCCGATCATGTTTATTTGTACCCCGGATGAATAGTAGTCTAATCTGATGCCACTGAGCATTTATGCAGCTGCAGTTTAGAAAACGAAGGCCTGCCAAGACCAGACTTTGTATAAACTTTACCTACACTTTTAGAAATTGTGATCTGGGTGGAATTACATTCAAATCTGCGCTAAAGTTTTGGTTGTTTTCAGGTGTTAACTGCTATTATTTAATATGCACTTCTTAAATCAGGTGTTGAAAGAAACAAAGAAAAACATGTTGGCTCAGCTATATACAATGACCTCCTTTGGCTGCTCTACTGAGCACTGAATATACACTATTAGGAAGTTTTTAACACAACAATGGTCATAATACTCACAACAGCAACAGGTAATTATCTACCTGGGTATTTTGTTGAACAAATTACCTTAACAAAAGACCCATCTGCCAACAAACAACCAGCAAGATTGGTGGATAACTAATCACACCTTGTCACATGTTTCATTCATTTCTCTCCATTCAACCAGGATCCAGTTACAAGCCATAAATTAGCCCTTATTACATGGAAAACTTGAGCATAATGTGACAAACATAGCGGGTGTCACCAAGGGAAACAGATAACTAAAAACACTGCGAGTCAAGCATTAAGACATACGCACATTGTCCACCTGGATTTTTTAAATCCCGTAGCCCTGCAAGAAATACTGTATAAATATAACAGTAAACTGAATGAGTGTAAGGTGTTTCTCTTATTACTCATATAGCATACATAGGCATACAGAATGCTCGAACCTATTTGACCAGCCATGTGTAACAGACTAAAATGTTAAGTAAAGCTTAGTAATAAAAGTGCCTCAGCTATCAGACATTTCTTAATCATCTGTAGATGTAATAGTGAGTGAATTCTTCTGCTCTCCCTGTAGCTCTCGTTCTACCAGACCCTCTGAATAATGGATGTAGGTTAAAGAGCCTGTAGATGGAGGCACTCAACCCTCTTGTGGTGCTTTAGTGAGATAATGATTCCCTGACAGGCATCTCTGAGGAAGGTCTGCTATAACAGAAGTCAGGAAAATTGTTTAAAGTATAATACACAATTCTGTGACACAGACATAGCTATTATTAGTCAATGTTCCAAATTACTATACATACAGACAGGTAGAGATTTCAATTTGCAGATTAACACTGCTTTTGAAACCAGACCTTACAAGTGACATGAGTGGCTGATCTATCCACCTTGTCTTTACAATGATTTCTGACCTATCAGTCTCTTAAGCGATGGATCTTATCTGTAGCACATTGTATATCCCATCTTTGCAGTATGGGGAACTGTAATATGCACACACACAATCGTGCATGTAGACATGCAAAGCACAAACAGATATTGTGCAAAAATCTTTGGTCTTATGTGTGTGCAGTGACTTGTACAGAAAGAGTTTTTGAGAAGCAAGTCTGCTATTTGCAGAAAGATGCACCACAAGTTATGGACCTTGATAGATGGGGGTTGGTACACAGTCACTCCAGCTGTGCAGGACATTAAAGATAATCTGAAATGCATCAATCAACAGAGTGCATATGTTAAAAACAAATAAATGCCAGTGATGCAGAAGCTGTGTGGACGCACATGCAGCTTTTATCATTTCATCCACTGTGAAGTGGAATTTGAGGTTTAGATTTGTGGCTGGCAAGTTTATCCAGGCACATTAAGCTGCTCTCACCTGGCTTTTTATACAGACCACTTAGGAGGTTTATATGGACCAGTTACAGCTTTTTCCTGCATGGAGAGTACCTGAAAGAAGCATAATATGAATGTGTGCTTTACCGTATATTGAGCTCTCAAACAGGCTCAAATTTAGGCTTATTTTCTAATTATCCAGAGGATAAAAGAGGGTGAAAAAAATGGCTCTTTCGGAAAAGTCTCTATAAAGTGGATTATGGATAAGAGCCCTGGTATTATATTTACTTATTTACTACCTCTTCTGTTTGTCTGTGGATCATAGGATTACAACAGGGCATTGCCAGCCTGGGTGCTTAAAGTGCCTTCAATCCATATCAGTTTCACCTTGAGGCAAAGTCATTTCTCAACTAGTTTTGTGTCAGTCTACCATTTGATCACAATCTGAAAGAACAGTAAAATACACACTACTGTTATCTCTATTTAGACAACCTTTAGCCCAGTTCCAGTTTGCATAATGATTCTTTTTTGTCCAAATTATTCGACCTCATCCTCAACACAGAATGAGGGGATTAAACAGGATAAGAGCAGTTAGAGTAGATATAGCTAGACAGTGTCTTAATTATGTTCCTAACAAATCTGCTCATGTCAGATATGGCATTTTATCACAGACATGTACCTTCTAGGACAGGGCTTTATCAGTGCAGCTTCTTATCTGAAGTAAGGTGGCTGCTAATCTACTTACAGATCTTGCAAAACCTGATTATGTGTCCTACTGTCACAGATGGAAAGAGAGAGGTGGAGGAGGAGTAGTAAGGTGAGGCTGGGAGGTTTTCAAGCTCATCATTAAACAGTAAGTCATTGTCTATTAGACTTTCTTTTTTTTTTTACAGTTGCCAGTTATCATATGGTTATTCCAAATAAGTCTGAATTTTATTTTTATTTGGATTTTTCCCAGCAGATTCAGGTCTTTTGATACATAAAAGGTGAGCATGTTTTTGTTATCAATTCCTGCCATTTCATAGAAAGTGAAGAAATTATTGTGTCAATACTTTGAAAAGGAAAGACTTCAGCAACTTAGGTTTCAAGTCTGCGTCATTATTCCTGAACATAAAGCACCCACATTACAAACAATTCTGTTCTCTCCCTGCAAGCAAAAGGTTTTGACCTTTGTGTTTGCTTTGTCATCTGTCACTTCACGCGCTTGTCATTGTGCCACACAGAGGCCTCCACTTCTCTGCTGATGGGTGAGTAGCCATCAGTGACGGCCATTAGGTTACTCAGGCTGCTGTGATCAAGTGTATCACACGTTTGAAAAAAAAGGATAAATTAATTTTATATAAATGTACCTTTCTCCTCACTGCCACACTTTTATGTCAATGGCACTTTGTAATATGACTCTATGGAGAAAAAAATATATATTTTTGTTCCATGTGGCATGTGTGGCCCCAGTGGAGTTCAACAAGCAACTCTGCTTTTAGTGGAGCTTTCAAGATTGTCTCCTCTGTTTTTATTTTTGTGCCACGGGATGTTGACTGTTGCTGCGCTGTTGGACTTGGTTTCTCTGTTTACAACGCCTGGGGTATAAGTGACACCGCTGACAGTACCCTATGAAAAAATTGTCACACTATTTTCTCTGAAGATCAGACTAGTTGCTTGCTTTGAGGTGTAAAAATTCACGCTGAAATACATAAGTGCAGAGTTTTGTTCCAAGATAATATCTCTGTGAGAAAGGTGACACTTAAAGATCAATGATACCAGCAACAATAATAATGCACATTAAAGTAACAATGAGACAATGTTCAAATACAGTAGTAGCAGTGATGCAGCGCCATCTGAACAAGCTGTGATGGTAAAATGCTGCTTACAGGCTAACATATTAATCATCTACAACACTTTCAGTACTTGGCAGGAATAGATGGGGTGTTCTCACATTGAAGAAATACTATTTTTACTTACTTAGAAGCTCTGCCACCACTGTTGTTACAAAAATGATAATGTTGCTCTGCATATTTTTGAGAAAATATGAGGGGATAAAAATTCATCTATAAACTATGTTGCACCTGAAACTCAAACAGGGCTGAGTATTTTATCTCAGAAGGATAAGTCATATTTTATTTTACTACCCATGCAGACAGGAGGAAAGCAGCAATACTGCACTCATACACACCTGCACATTTGAGTACATGGGGACAATAGATTTTCCAATTCCCTGCCTCTCCTTTGGAGTTTATATTCTGCTATCTTATGCCATCTTTTAGTTCCTCATTCAACTGAACCCCATTTAGCTGGTTTCTCCTCCTCTCACACCTTTATAGGTGGTCTGACTCTGGTAGGCATCCATCAGGGCCCCTCACTTAGCTCGGCAATGCCTCAGTGCCATTGAACAATGGTGGGCCAGAGACAGCCAGGTTTCCTCATGAGTACAGGGTATGGATATGTGTGTGGGAATATGTGTGTGCATCTATGTGTACATATTTTAATCATGCATTACATCTGCATCAATGTGCATCTCTAAGGAAATGCAGGTTAACTTCTACATACTGTGTGTGTATGTAGAGGGAATATTAGTACCTTGAAAGGTTCTGGTCAGGTGCCACTGAATGCAACCTTCACTGTCTAAACAAGTTAAGATTGAGCCCCTCATTGTTCTGCACTTACTCTGGCTACACTATTTGTTTCCCGTGAAAAATGCTCCTTAATTCAATGATACACTTCCAAGGAGAGCTTTGCAGCTCAGCAATGCATAACTTAAAGACAGATGAGCACAACTCTCTATGAGGATTTAAAGACTCTTTTCTAAGTGTGTGTCTGCTTTTTTTTGGTTTTTTTTTTTTTTTGTAAAAACGTGACACTAGACACAGCGAACCAGAGCATCAAGGAAAGTGATCAATTAATGGTTGATGCAGCGTGAGAACGAATGCTCTATTGGTACATTGCAAATATGAATATACATTTTGAATCTCTGCACATTCATTGAACACAGTCCAAAGTGTGTCAGAGGTGATGGATACTTATGAAATATTTTCAGAATTATGAAGGGAAATCGCAATTTTTAGGTTGCTTCACAAGAAGCTGAGATTCAGATTATTACTTTGGCTTCTGCCAAAACAAAAAGCAGTCTATCCTATACAAATGCATAGAAATCCTGAAAAAAAAGAGCTACTACTTCCTCATTCTCATATATAAACTGTGAGACAATCAGACCTCCAAACCGTTGTTTATACAGTCTTGAGTGAGAGGCTGTGTCATCGCAAAGGGAAAGGATTCTGGTTGATTTCTGTTGTTGGAGAGATTTCCTCCAGCTGTGAGGGTCTTTAGTATCAGATTAGGGAGCTGAAAATCCTTACAGTACACTGAATCTGATGTTGGCTACTGAAAAAGACAAATGGCAGAAGTGAAACCTTGATAATTTACTTTACTCAGTGGAACCAACATACACATAATATCACTTTATAAAAAGTGTCATGGCAAACGTGCAATCCCAGCAGATGTAGTCTAACATTACAGGTAACAGGTAAAAGATAAGGCCAGTAATTTTCTATTTCTTTAAATAAGCTACACTAGGTTCAGGATAGTACACAAAGTGAGTACACAAAATTCATCGTTGGTTATAGTCTCTTTATAGATCTGCTTAAAATAACCAAAAAAAAAAAAAGAAAATCATGGGTCTTATTCTTTAAGCTCTGGGCTGCAAAACCATAGCTTTGAGCTAATAGATACAAAAGAATTTCATTAGGATAAATGGAGCAGAGGTGATATTTTTCTATAGCTTCATCACTGTGAGCAAGCTCTTAATGTTTCAAATTTTAAGTTAATTCACTGTTACTATAAATATAATGATTACAGCAACTTAAAGACATCTAATCTGAAAAACATGTACGTGCTAAGTGTGTTGTTATTGCACACCCAGAGACCTACGGTAACTGTTTCATTGTTGCAATACCAGGCCACTGTGAAACAATCCAAAACATGTCTTAGGTTGCAGTAACCATATTAAGCGTGCAGGAAACTGTTGAGAGCAAAGTGTGAGACAAGGAAAGAGGGAGGTGAAGCATAAAGAAGGAGGTGAGTGTGCTATCTGATGAACACAAAACACAAGGAGAGACATCAGCACTGTACATCTCCACCAGGGTGTTATGGGAAAATATTTTAGGCTTTCAGTTACAGACAATAACAGATGAGAAATTGTTAAACACTGTCTCTGATAGCAACTGGCATCTGCAAAAAGATCAGATGTGAGTTGCTACTGAGATCAGAGGAAACATGAAACTATCACAGATGAGAAAACATCCAGGAGGGGGTATGTTTGCATGAGAATATATACATGACTCCAGGATATGCAATTTATTATAGATGTTTATTTGGTTGGTTACATTTTATATCAGAACTTTTTGACACTAAATAAACCATTTGTGAAAAGGTAAATCTTCTAGGTAGTGAATTTCCATGAAACCAATGTTGCAGTGCAGATTTTGAAATACTAACCAAGCCTGCCCTGCTGACTTTGCCCCTAGCATACCTGGGACTTCATGTTACAGATGAACAAAAAGGTCACCATTCTTTTATTTTTTATCTCATCATTTACTTTTACATGTCTTTCGTTGCGCATGATCTTTTATTCCCACAGTGCCTGATCTTATTTGGCATTCAACCAAGTGGAGTTGCACGTAAGCTGTCATCCAAAATGTTGAAGGACAGCATACATGGTGGCACCATTGGGCAGTTGGAATCAGTCCTCACTGGCTACAGACTTGCTTCTCTGCAGTTCAATTTAATACTTTCGCTACACTCCACAGGTGTTTTTTACTACTTTATAATCACCATATTGACTGTATTGCCAAAAGAAAATATTTTTTTTCCAGTTTTGTTGCAGGTGAAAATTATCAGATTCATTTATTTACAGTAATGAAAAAATCTTGATACTAATGGTCAAAAAGACAAATTATTCATGGATATAACTCCAAAACACTTCAGAACAATGTATTATTACTTTTGATGAATTCAGAAATGTCTTTACTTAAACCAAACATTACTTTGTGATATTTTGCATTACATAGCATGACATCAAGAAAAGTGTGAAGCTTTGTATTTCAATTAAGATTTGGTTCCTTCACATTTGGTTGGCACCAAACTACAGCAACATGCATCTACATGGACTGACACCTGGATGTGGTTCAAAGCCGATGCGGAACCACAGCCAGTCAGGTACAGAGACAGAGGAACAGATAACAATACACACTGCAGTCTATTCAGAAGTATAGACTGCAAAATGCTGGCTGCATGCAGATTAAACTCAGATAAAGGGAAAACACAAAATAAAGTGCTGACCACAGGTGTGAACAAAGCACCATTTTCAAAAACATCTCCAAATGAGGGACTTTATGGATCTTTGGGGAACTTTTTGAAGATCTTGCTCCTTTCCATCTACAAACCCAAAGATAAATGGGATCTTTTATCAGTTTAGATGTTATATAATTGTACAACTGATGTCCCAACACCAATACGGGCTTCAGATTCTAAGAACTGCAACCTTTAGTTCACAGGCATTAGGGAATTTATCTGATCATAACACTCAGAATCACAAACCCAACTTATCATTGTCATTGTTCACATTTTGGTTAAGATCGTCATGAACCTTCAGACTGTGAGAAACTCCTGAAACATGTTTGAAGTTATAAAACAGTTTGCAAACTTAACAAAGCTTAACAAAAGCCACTGCATTGGTTCATAATGTCTGACGTTTAGCATGAGTCTCAGGCATTTTTGAAAACAAATGAGTAAACTTGTGTAAATCTATCATGGTATATATCAAAAACATGGGTCTGCACAAACCTAGTGACACAATTTAGTAATCACTGTTCGAGGGAATCTTCAGTTTCAAATGGGAAGGATTAAGTCATGAGACATTTAACAGACATTTAACAGTCATTTAACAGTTTGTTTCCTTTCAAATAGGCATCTCACAGGTATCAGGGCTTTGTGTTCCAGCAACAAACCAGATTACATTGTTGTTTAGCCAACAACCAAATTCTCCTTTTGTTACTCTGTTCTTAATTTGAAAGTTATGGATAAATTGAGGATCACTTGAGAGGTTACAACGTTTTCAATGAATGACACAAGGTGCCATGTTTAAAGTCTTAGAATTCACTCACATTAATTAATAATGGCATCATCTGCAAATGCTGAAACTCTTCCCCCGAAATTCATTTTCTATTACAAAATACTGACTTACAATGAAATGAACTTGTTTTATTTCACCTACAACATCTGCCTAACATTTTTATAGCTATCTTTCTGCAACTCAAAGCCCTTGGTTATTTTATTATTTTTGTATGAATAACGCACAATAATCAGCCTTTCTGATAATGTGATGCTGTTAACCAGCAGGTTAGCTTTTTTCTGCAGTCTTTTGGCATGTTGTTTCAAAACCAGCAAACTGACAGAAACATACAAACACAGGACAGAAGGTTGCTGAAATCAGGGTTACATACCTATCACCAAAACATTCCAATGTCTTTTCCCTGACACGTAGGTCAAAACAGGGTCATATATGGCATTTAGAGGAGCTCCTAATTTTGGGATCAGGGCTTAATGGGACGACGAGAAAATGACCTGCTGGTGTGAACAAGGGGGACTGCCCCAGAGACGAAGCATACGGGGAAAGGATACAAAGGACAGCTTAGAGGACCTCTGACGTCACCACAGCACCAGCAGAGCAGCTCACTGAAACTAAAGTGCCTCTGCAGTGTTCCTTTTGTCTGATTCTTGTCAGGCTGGTCCCTCTCCTACAGTAATGAGCTCTCTGGCAAGTGATTAATTTCATAGTGGCTTTTTTTTTTTTTTTTTTTTTTTTTTTTAATACGTTTGTCTAATTGCAGGAGCATAGATGAAAATTCATTGAAAAAGTTGTCAAAACGTGACCACATGAGTACATGAGTATTAAATATCATCTTTTAAAATACTAATTTGACAAATAAAACAAAATTTAAATTTTATTAGCTTTTATTGTGGAGCTTCTGCCAATCAAGACTGTACAATATGTTTAAAAATTCTGGAAAATGCTAGTAAGTGGGACAAAATATATACTTTAACATATTATTCTATTACCATTATCTCTTGTATGGATTAAATATCCATTTATCAAATACTGCTTGGAATTATGTTGTAATTAGCCTTTAGCCTATTAACATAAGCTACTACATGTTTCCTCTTTCCTATGTGAATAGACGGATTCTGTTTTCATCATGAAATCTGACAGATTTGTCTCCCTTTCCTTCAAGACATGGCTTTGATCCTCTCAGGAAGGCAGGGAGTACAGAGTCCCTAAGGGGTGGACCGCCCCCTGATGAGAGAATTGTTTTTACCCTAGCTGTGATTTGCTTGTTCTGCAACATCTAATTCCAGAGACTATTTTGTCAAATCAATGCCTGGACTTTGTCCTATTAAGGCCAGCCAGGTTTCCTATAACAAGCAGGGTGCTTAAACCCCCCGATGAGGGCGGAAAACTGAGGTTGCCCCTTCCAACAAAACAACACACCAGTCACCACATCAGCGTGACACTTCCTCAACCAGCAAATGAGATGAAAGCTCTAAACCATAAAAACAGTGGTTTGAAAGGCTTCTGTAGTCCTGCTACCCTGCTAGCACAGAATAAAGACGGGCTGTCCATCTACAACAAAAGTGGAACACAACAGAGGAAAACATCAAAGTGTGATTTAAGCAGGGAAAAACACCCATACATTAGAAGGTGCCTACTGAGAAAATCACAGGTGAATTTCAGGTAATGGCATATTGCTGTTAAGCGCTATGGTGTATTTGTGTTTCTAAACTTTCCATATTGTGATACCTGTCATTAGTGTTAGTCACACTTTTGCCTCTCAGTATGTTTTTGCTGCTTTGCATCCGTTTCCACTTAAAGCAATAGCATCCAAATACGTGAACGCTTTAGATTACGTCTTAAAATCACAGGTTGTGTAGCTTGGTAAATTAAAATAAAATTTTCCTGGGTAATGAGTAACCAAATTCTGATATTTGTTATATACAGTATATACTTTGAATGTCTTCTGATCATTGTATTTCTGCATAATGCATCAACAAAAAAGGTCAAATGCATTTAAAAAAGGAGTGCAACATCAATAAAAAGTATAAAAACAAGCACCTACTGCACATTTACAGGGTAAACCTTTCATTTATAAGATACATGTACTGTACATAGCATGAGGCAGCAACATTTACATACAGTGTTTGATTTAACTGATTTGCTGAAGTTCAACATGATACTGACATCTGGCAATTGAATGCATTTCAGCCACAAATGTGCAGCTGGGAATAAGGCGATTTTAACAACAGACGTTTTTGTTCTCTATCCACAGGTGGATTTACCTGTGTGCAACATGATCACTCACTGATCTGAGTAAAACTACAAAGAACAAGTTTATGATAATAGGCTTTGAAATTCTGTAAACACTGACCTTTTTTGTTCTCACAGTTCTGTTTCTAACACTTAGCACTTTTATAAATGAATCCAAAAATTTAGAAAACAAAGGCTTTTTAAATGATTTCTAAATGCAAGTTTATTTTAAATGCCAAAAAAACAGCAACAACCTTTTAGGAAGAATGTGCATCAAATATGACTGAATGTTATGCAACATGGTATTAAGATGTTGTGTACTTCTGCCAGATGAAGAGCTTGACATCAGTGGACAAGACTACACTCAATGCAAGAAAGTGCAAAGCTGTTTTGGGCATGTAAGCCATGCATTGTTAGCAAAGGAGCACAGTTATTTGCTGGATATTATATTAAGGAATCCAAACAAGCCACGTTCATGAGCTCACTGTGAAATTCCAATGGATTAAGAGCAAACTGCCTAACAGTAATCAAGATTTTGCAATGCACATGAATGTTTTGTAATGGGCTTCACTGAGGTGTGGAAGTCAGAATGCAGAACATTCCCCAGTTTCAATAGTGTATGGGCATATCAGTAGGAGCATGTGATAACAGCAATAAAACAATGGCAACCTCAATTAGAGTTCCACATTTATCCAATCCTGACATTCAATCATGATTAGGGTTCACTGCAAGAACTGTAGCCCCATGTTAAATATTCTGTGTAGTTCAATATAATATTTAGGCTTTGCGCTCTAAGCATTCTTGTCATCTACTGGATAGATTATACTGAACACAGATGAGCAGTAATTGCCATTTATCTCTAAATGTGCAAAATCATGATGTTGCATTAAATGCACAAAATGCAAAATACGAGTTTGAGTAGTGCAGGTAACGCAAGCTCCTAGATCTTAATCACATGAATAATTTTCAGTCGTGCAAATAATGGTGACAGATAAAACTTTGTGTGAGTGACTGTATGAGCAGTCTCATCAGGATTAGGAGTGCATGTGAAGTAAATCTCATTATCTTCCACAACAAAAAGTGACAAAACCATGCTGCTGCACAATTAAAATAATTTCTCACTACCACTTGTTTTGTTTCTTTGCTCCAGCATTTTCAAGCAATTGAATCAGTATGACACCTATTGTACACAGATCTAAAAATGAGAAAAAGGTTGTTCCACATGTTTTATCCGTGGGTGAGTTTTAATTCACACTTTTAATTCCCAGCATGCTTGTATTCCTTCCACCTGACTGTGCACCTTTGGTCAGCAGTCTGTGACTGTGTACTGGTCTGGGCACCCATTCAGGGGCTCTATTTTCTAGGTGATTGACTCTCAAAAACTAACATCATAATCCCCAAATGTTTCCCCAGTGTTAGAGGAAGGGTCAGCATTGTTGAGACCCTGGAAGTCCTGCCTAGTTGTGTGTGTCATGCTGGGCATTAAGAGCAGTGGGAGGAGTAGGATTTTAACAGGTGGAGAGATACCTCAGGAACGGGATGAACTAGATTTTCCAGAGCTGAGCTGGTCTCCTGTCAGTCTGTCATAACCTGGCCACATTGTTCCCCCCAATGGATTATACTTTTACTAGGAAAATAAACATATTAGTGCATTCTTTGGAACATAATCCATAGGTAGTATATTACTGGTTTTACAGTACTATCCATCTGAGTTTCATATTTCCTTCCATTAAATGTTACTCTCTTGTTATTCCCATAGTATTGCTTTCTTCCTTTGTACTAACATTTTAGCATTTCAGAGGTACTTAATCAACAAAAATACACTGTAAACTGCAGGCTGTATTCATAACTTTACTCTTATTACTAACTAAAATACTGCTCTAGACTAGACATAAGGTGAGGGGAACACCTAAGTCATTACAATTCTGCATATCTAGAAAGATTTCACAGGAATCCACCACATAGTTTGCTACAATTTTCCACCCTGAACCAAAGCTGTGGACCGAAGATGCTGACCGACAAACCAACACTGCCATCCATTGAGCCATGCAGCTACCATGGATAAAAACAAGACATGAAAACCCCCTTCACTGTCATTATACAACATATCACAAGCTATCTCTTAAAACCAGTATTTGCCAGTCAAAAGGAATCAGCCTGATGGACAAACTTACAGACCATTACTCACCACTGTCTGTTCTGTCAACAAGCCCATAGTGACGGATGAATGCTACACTTTTACCAACAAAACAAGCCAATTTGTCTCTGTCAATCAGCATCTTAGTTAATCTTTGAAATCTGTGACTAAGCAACTTGTCAAGTCAAGCCTATTTTTCACAGAAAGATTTTTTTTCATCTGCTTTTTTAAATCATTTCCAAAAAGATAAATTCATGAAATCATAGAAGGGCCTAAACAAATGCATTAGGGAATTAAATACAGAAGCAAATAAAGAATATTGAATGTAGCCTTTCTGTTAATTTTAGGAATTTTAACAACCCTTCGAAATGAATTTATCGTCTTAATGAGATCTCCACCCCTCTTCATCTTGGAAGAAATGAGCAATGCCATGAGCAATGGCAGCAATTCCATCATGCTTGATTGCGATTGGCTGCAGATAAGGACCACCTCCCACATTAGCACACAGGTAATTATTTGGATTTCTGTGAGCAGGTGGTGATGGAAGCAGGAGAGTCCGTGATCAGACTCCAGAGTATCTCCAGATAAACATCAGGGGATAGGAGACACACCAACAACAGTCCTTGCAATGCTTACTAGGAGCCCCCATATCTCTATCCACCTATGCAGTCCTTACACACTTCATGTTGTAGAAAATCTAGCTATACAGACCAAGGGGCTGGAGGAATACTGTACTGTGCTCTGGGTTATAGCTTGTACCTGCATAGATATAAATTTGTGTCTGTCAAATGGGACCAACAGCACTGATGGAAGAAGAGAGTAATACAGATTACTGGTTTAAGGAGGTAGACTATTCTGTACTGACAACCATTAATGGACAAGTTTAATAGAGAGTGGAAGTACAAATATGTGGGCAACAGACTAACTAAGGAAATATGATAAATTTCTACCTCTGTAAAATATCAACACATTTCATTTTTATTTGATTAATGATTTAACTGATTTTGTTTAAAGTTAATCTAAATTAAATGCCTAAATGACAAATCCACAGACAACTATTACCTGACTTTCCAGTTCCCCTCGGCTCTCTGGATTGTGTTAGTGTCTTTTAGCTGTTGTGATTTCACAGCCTGCAACTTTATTCAGTCTGACCCTCTTTATCAGCACTGGTGCAGCTGTTCTCAAAAAAAAAAAAAAAGAGGATGGGAGTAATTCATTACAAAAAGTAACGCCATTACAGTAATATATTGCTTTTTTGCAGTAACATAGTAACATAATCCATTACTAATAAAATTTTTGTAATATTATACTATTACAATCTCAGTAATGCATGTTACAAGCCATTTTAACCCAAAATTAAATGGTGTTTTTTTTTAACAATGACAGTACCTATTAATATATAATATGTCAAATTTTGGAAGTAATTTACCCAACACCAAAGCCAACCACCAAAAAACTGAAAAAGTTAGCCACTAGCTAATAAACAAGCTTTTACTGACAGTCAAACATAATGAAGTGATTCAAAAACATGTCAAAAAGATAGAGTTTTTTGTGCACAGAGTCGCATTTTAACAAATGTAAGGCACTTAAAGGGCTGAAAAATTGTTGCTGTGTCTTGCTGGTAGATGTACATACGTGACAAATCCATCTCAAGCTTAATCATCTCATCTCTTGTCTCTCTCTCTTTCTGGCTGTTGCTGCTTTTGTATGGAGGTTTCAAGTCATCGCAGATAAGGAACGTTTTCACACTGATTATCAGATTATCCAGGCAAGCTGCTCTAGTAAAACATGCATAGTTTGTTATGGTGTTTTCCTATGAGACATTCACCTCAGATCTAATCCCCTCAAATTCTCCACTCCATAGGAGTGATGGGAGGTGGCAGGCAGCTGTGGATGGGTTATCACAGAAAGATTATGATTGTAGGATATGATGTGGAGAAAAAGGTTGTTGGTTGTAACAGAATAGAAACATCCCTTTTCTTTCAAACTGATATCACAACATTGTAACTTAATAAACATTCATTTCCATTTCCCCATCGACTAAACTTGAGAAACTGCGCTTGCCGTTTTTTTCCTGGCCAGACAAAGTTGCATAATCATTGTTTTGCTCAAAGGCACAATTCCACAGCAGGGTCGAAAACAGAATTCTGCTGATCATGACTAGTTCAAAAATTATGCTATAATGCCGTAAGACTATAGATTTTTGACAGAAATTTGGCAAAACATTTTCAACAACAATAGGAAGAAAAACTACAAAACCTAAAAAGGAGAAGAATTTTGTCTTTGTGGCAAAAAAGCACAGCTTCAATTACCCAGGGATATATGAAAATGGCTTCTTCGGGGCACCAGTCCTCCATTTTGCCTGCAGTCATTAATTAGATCTAATCAACACCACAGGGAAAAGTTACTGTCAAGACTAATTAGTCAAAGTGGAGCTTCTGTAATGGGAAACAAATGAACAACAACAGTTAACTGTAGCAGCCTACTCTGTGGTTTATGACTCATTCAGTCTCAGCGGAAGAGATTTTTGGAGCAGCACCGTTCAGAATTATATTAGCACTTCATTACTGTTTTGAGGAAATGCCTCAACATTAGGCACACTAATAGCTTTTCAGAGATAAAATTATATTAAATAGGTTTGTTTGCGAATCATTTTTTAGAGTTGTAGATTTATGTTTCTTTTCAATGTACTATAGTAAATTTCTTGACAGGTGATAAACTGACATATATACACTAACTATTGCCAGGTTGCCTATTGTAAACACTGCAGGCTCTGCTCCATCCCCAGGCCTCAAAGGTCATGAGAAATGTTGACTTAATCCTTTCTTCGTCCCCACACTACTGAGAGTCAAGGCAGGGAGTAAAAAAAGAACCTTTGTTTCTCCCACAGAGCTGCGAACAAAAGGGGCTGAGACTGGGAAAAGTGTACACACACCACCTGCAATTAAGAGCTTAGAGTTCGTCCTCTCAGCACAAAACCTTCTGAAATCAAAGAGAGCAAAGGAAATGTCAGGATTAGGTGGGAAATATTAGGATATTAGAAAAAACTGTGAGAAATAAAATGTTTGTCATATAATATTATTTACAGTCACCTTATACCGTGAGGACAAGTGATTATCAAGTATCTGATTTGAACTACTGGGTATTGATGACAATTAAACACTTCATTTGGGTTGGAGGTTTGCACCACAGTCACACACATCATGAACAAGCCTCTGTTTGTTTGCCCATATGCTGGATTGAGTAATTAATACATGGACATCTGCTGAGGAAGAGAAGGTGTTAAGTTGCCATGAGAAACAACAGTCTGATGACATTTAGAAAAACAGACAGCTGGACTGAATCAATTTAAAATACAATAAAAATGCAATACAAAATTGGAAGTGTTGGTCTTGTGATGTAAACCGTAAAGTTGTCTCTGTTGAGACATTTCAGTTATCTGAACTTTGCTGAAAATGCCAACTTCATTAAAACTAAATTGGGTCAAAAGCACTTGGTGCAAATTAAAATCAGCCAAAGCAGATGAGATGATTGTAATTAACATCTCTTCAATCAAGCAAGAGTGTGGAAATTATAGCTTCATGTTTTAAATTTATTGCTCAGCCCTGAGAACCTTAGTTGGTAAAATATACAGGCTATTTAACAGGACAATTTATAGACAGGTATGCAGTTAGTGGTGAGAAGTTTGAGTGTATATAGCACTTATGGAGCTTTCAGTGTACTATAGTAACATAATATGTTACTAACATAATATGTTAGTATCCAGTGGAAGTAAAATAATATGCTTCATTAATGAATCCTTCCAAAATATGAAGCCGCAGGCTTAAGCCAGCTGGTC
Source organism: Mastacembelus armatus (assembly GCF_900324485.2). NCBI lineage: Eukaryota > Metazoa > Chordata > Actinopteri > Synbranchiformes > Mastacembelidae > Mastacembelus > Mastacembelus armatus. The sequence continues at coordinate 13,386,516 of NC_046650.1, read as the reverse complement.
CTCCCACACTAAAAGATCATAACAGCCATTAATATTTGTTCTTTTTATCTACATAATTGGTGTCTTACATCTAATGTTTACTGCTCTGAAACACTGATCCATAATGAACTTACTATTACTATTAAATAACCTTAAGAAATTCACACTAGAACTGAGAGAAACGAAAAAACTGCTTTTACTCCACACTTACAAATACCACATAATGTCACATTATTCTTTCAGCGTAACTGTCAAACATACCCACAATTTAGGTGACCTGACCTCTCCTGTAGCAGTACAATCAGGTCATACTTTCCATATGTGGGCAATTAAATATCAAAGGTAATTAATATAAGGGTTGAACCCACTGACCTTTTGGTTGCACATGCTGGTTCAGCAGTCAGGTATACAGAGACCTTTGCCAGTTACAGTAGTGCAACATCTCATGCAAATAATGCTTAGTACAAAAATAGTAACATGATGGTTGCAGCTAATGTGTGTATTTTAATCAAGGTGGTGTACCGTGTACAGACCGACCAAAGTTGCTTCAGGGTCTGCTTGGGGTGTGGCACTGTATGGCGCCTGGTCCCGGATCATTTATAAACCCACCATGCTGGTAGCCCTGGAGCAAGCAGCTGAGGTCCTGTCCTGTGGTGGGTGGCAGCTCCAGTCCCAGCCAAGGATGTAGGATGTAGGCCAAGCCAGGCATGTAATCCTCTCTCAGAGTCGGAACGCACCGTCGATGCAGGAAATAAATATGGAAGGGTGAACCACTGAATAGGGGAGATAGGGGAGAAGTTATTTCCAAGGGAAGAGCCAACAATTAGGGATTCTTTTTTATTATGCTGTGATTTAGAGCTACAATTCTTATAATGGACTGGTGGAAGTTTTAAAGATTTAACTTTTATGTAACATATTTAAACCAACAAACTATGCAGAAAATAATAATTTATTATAATGATAAAGTATCTCCAGATAATCCATAAATCATTTCACTCTATTGTGGTTTTCTTCCAAAAGCCAATCTCTCTACAAAATATTTGTACAGATTCCTTTGTTTCACTGTGTAAATCACTGTATTTATGCAAGCAGGATTGGTGAATACCTTCACTTGGGATGTATTAACACTACTAGCATTCTGGCTTACACTGGCATTCAAAAAGTGCTTTAGGTCACTCTTTCCTAATTTGGATCAATTATACCATTTCCCCTCTGTGAAACAGTTTCTCATTTAGCATAATCTACCAGTTATTTGTCACTGCTGTGACGTGCTCACCTCTTAACTACTTGTGTACACCCTCGTCAGTGGGACTGAATGCTAGCTTTCTCTACTCTCTCAGACTAATTTGAAATTCAAATATTGGCTCATCACTGAGACTCAATAATATTGACTTTCGCTTACTCTCCAGAGGAACCAGGGATATATTTAGGACAGGATTGTGTTTTTTTTCTTACAGTATACAGTATGCAGGAAGGCTTTCCTGGACTGCACTCAAATGCTGCAGGCAGTAGTAAGATTTGTCTGGCTGGAAATCTAATACCAACCAAACCACATAGAGAGGTAACATTTAGTTTTAGTAATTACAGAATTATGAGTCTGCTTTTAAATATGCAAACTTGTGACATTTAAGAATAAATACCCCAGATACCTGAGTTTGGGTGTAAACTTTGTTAAGCACCATTGAACCATAACAATGAGTTCTAAAAATGCAACTTCTATACTGTTTTGCACAAATTTGTTGTTATACTTTATGTTACAGTATAAACATAAAGGCTCTCCATGGGCTGCCAATAAGAAACAGAAGTGCACCGCAGCTACATCAGTAGTCCACTAGATGGAGTATTACATCACTAAATTTCTGGTCACTGCATCATGCAGAAACATCACTGGCTATAATAGAAGGCATTATTATTAAGGCCAGCATCATCAAAGGGCGCTAAAGGGCTATAGTCTACAAAACATGTAGCATATTTGCATTTCCACTGTAAGTAAATAGAAAATGCAGCTTCTTGAGTAAGGACAATATTTAGAAGATTTATTAAATTTTTCAAAAGAATACACATGTGAATTACTAATTGTATATTATATAGGTTTTGTTTTTTAATTGTATATTATTCACTCTATGTGAATATACAGTGTACATTATTCACTATGTGAATAATATACAATTAATAAACAAAACCTATATAATAATATATAATAATCACTCTTCATAATATGGATAATAATAAAGATTTTGTGACAAAAATCAAGAATGGCAAACTGTCTGTATGGCAATCCTTTCATTCTAGACATTATATGACAAGGGAACCCAAAAAACCTAATACATTTCTGCCAGTTCAGTGATCAGACATACCCATACAGGCCCATAGAGATATTTTACTATTCAGAATGGTATACAGTAGTGCAAGATGTAATATGGGTAAATGAGGTCAATGGGGCACAGGAACATGAAACTGTGATCACTGAACTAATTACGTGTTTTAAAAGATGACTCATTAGTGACAATTATAAAGAGTTACAACTGGGACTGATGTTACATCAAAGTGTAACATTAACCCCGAGACACAGAGAGACATCTCTACAGGCTGCATAATTGTCATCATAAAAAACACAATGAAAGTGGAGGATGGGAGGACAGGGGTGTGGCTTTTCTATCAATAAAATCAGGTATATAAAACTAAAAATGTGGCTGTCCTAATTGCACTAGGGTTGAGATTTACCACTTTAAATGTGCAAAATATTGATAGTCTACAGACACTGCATGGTGAACCAAAGGAGTCAAAGTCCAAACTGTCTTTATTGACAGTAGTAAAAGGGATTTTAGGATGCGCTATAGTTAGCTACAGTCACAGACACAATTGACAGTACTATCAGTACTTTTTAAATAACATTTATTTGAAATAAGATCAATTGCAAAACATTCAGTTTTATAGCTTTTATGTTACACAACCATCAGTCTGCTGCCAGCTTATGATAAGAGCCTCTGGAAATATGAAGAATATCTACAATTATTGTACATTATGCAACAAAGTGTAAGTTCATTGAACTGGAAAAATATCTGCTATTGTCATTTGCCCTACAATCATCTTTGAAACGTCAAAACCCTTCACATCACTCATCTGTGAATCTCAGCTTTGATCCTAATGTATTTTTAACCAAGCAGCATACAATGAAAATGGAAATGCCACTGGTGACAACTATGTACCACTGTCATTTATAACTGCATTTCTCTTTAACATATTAGATTTACCTGTCTCATTTACAAACTGTTCTGCTACTACTAATGCTATATTAAATAATAGTGACATGTCATGAGAGGACTTGTTGAGGTGTAAAGAATGTAGTCAGTAATCTCCATTATATCCATAATCTCATTGTCCAAGTGAATAGTTTCCCTTGTAAGAATGCAGCTATTGTGCACAATTGTACAAGGACACAACCTAAATTGACAACCATGCTGCTACTTTAGAGGACAATACCAGCGATTCTAACAGGTTTAAGCCCATTTTACAACATTTTGCATTAAATACTTTTGGATTTGAGAATATGATCGAGTGGAGAATAAACTTTCATACTTTTCATAATTTCCATATTAGACAAAGTGTTGGGAAATACAGTTATTCAATTTGGTTTTCAGAGAGTTAGATGAGAAGAGTGATACCGCTTGCATTCCTGTACAGTATATACAAGGCTACAGCCAGCAGCCAGATATCTTAGGTTAGCACAAAGACTGGAAACGTGGGAAATAGAAAGTTTCCAGTCTGTAATATTTCTTCTTCTGGGTCACTACCCTTTGTAACCATGTCAGCTCTTGTTGTCACTGTCAAGCTGAAAGTCCTTTACAACTTATTATCATGCCAGGCACAAAGAGGGCAACAAACAAAAGATTGAGGAAAAGAAAGAGGCTCAGTCGAACAAATGCCATGAGCAGCCATACAAACAACCCAGTCTTTTTTTTCTCTTCTGCAGAACAGTGCAACAGTGTTTAACTGTGCCAGATTCCCTGAGGGGAGTTGCCGTCCTGTTATTTATCAGTGTATACTCGAGGTTGTGCAGCAATCGCCCCACATTTGACACAGTCTTTAAATGGCCACATCAGCAAACAAATTATCAGTGAGATAAAAAGGAGCATCTTCGATGCCAGCTCAGGGAGGGAGGGTGGGGTGGAGGTTGCGAGGGGTGATAGTGAGAGTGGAAAGCTGCATATAAATGGAGGCCAATGGGCATTCAGAATCCCACGATCTGGTAGTGCTTCACCAGCTGCCTTCAACCACACACGCCTGCAGCCATGGCGTTCAATGGAACCTGGAAGGTCGACCGCAGCGAGAACTATGACAGGTTCATGGAGCAGATGGGTGAGTGTGAGAGTCATTCATAGTTAATATGTCATGTACGTTATGCTGTAAAGCTCTTTTTTTCAGCTAGGTCTGGTCTTATGATCTAATTTATGAGGAAAATGAACAGCATGAGACTGTGGCATGTGCTTTCTTATAGTCTGACATGGCTGAATGTATATTGCCCACTCCGGTGATGTGGTGTTTATGGCACTGCCCACAATAACGGCATGAGCTAAATTAAAATAATTCTCTGGACTTCGACACAGTGGAGAACAGACTAGTGAACACTTCAAACAAAAGCTGTCACAAGTTTATTTCTACCAGACAGCAACTTTCCAGCTTCATATTCCTATTGTTTTTTTCTACTTAACAAGGTATTAATGTCATGAAACGCAAACTGGCAGAACATGACAACCTGAAGATCACCATTGAACAGACAGGGGACAAGTTTCACATCAAAGAGTCCAGCACCTTCCGCACCAAAGACATCGACTTCACCCTGGGTCTCCCTTTCGATTACAGTCTGGCTGATGGCACTGAAGTCTCAGTGAGTGGCCTAAAGTGGTTCAGACATTATTGAACCAAGAGCAGCCAGTCCAGATGCTATTTTATGTTGCAAATGGAACCAGAAACAAACTTGGCTTGTTTTAAGATTGATGGATATATCGCTAATGAGCAAAGTACAAACTAAGCCAACTAAAGCTAATGCTGACAGCAATGGAAAAGTTCCAATGAATTATAACTTTACAGTGGATATGTAGTTGTTGGAATGAGGGTTAAATTAACATGGAGAAAAACAAACAAATATTGCCAAAGTAACTTGGAAAGTGTGAAAGAGCTTCTTTTACCAACTGTATATATTTAACCAGGGTACGTGGGAGATGGATGGTGATATGCTGAAAGGCAAGTTCACCAGGAAGGACAACAACAAGGTCCTGACCACCACTAGAGCTTTGGTGGGAGGAGAGCTTGTACAGGTCAGTAGGTCCAGTAACTAAGCTGTGATGCAATATGGTAATTAATGCGGTTTCATGTCAGTAAATATCTTGATAAAGTAACATACCTCTTTCTCCTCTGTACAGACTTACAACTACGAAGGAGTGGATGCTAAGAGGATTTTCAAGAAGTAGTAACCTGGAGTCTGAACTTCATTTTTTATTTTTATATAGATGGCACAATATAGATTTTTTTCTGACAATAAGAATGACTGGGTCAGATGTATCCTCATCAATCTATTGCATATACCTCAAAATGTTAGCATCTTTTCACAAGAACTCTTGACTACAGTTTTGTACAACTACTAAAAAGTGTGTATCTAAACTCACAAAAAACTCATTTCACTTGAAATGAAGGGGCCAACTAGCTAAAAATACCAAATCAAACTGCACACTATCCTCATCACATATTTGTGAGACTGGGCAGGTGAACAAGATTCAGTGATTAAAGTGTTACTTCCCCTAAATTTCCATTAAAAAAAAAAAAACATATTTTCTCACTTTCTGCTACTGGCATTCAGCCATGGTAATAGTTTTGGTTTTATTTGCCTAGGTTTTAAGATACTATCTGCCCCTACCATAATAGGGATTTTGTTTGTGCTTCTCCCTGCAGCTCTTGCTTTCCAGAAACAATGTTCATGTTGCCCAGGTTAATTCAGAGAACATGTTAACAGTTTTCACAAGGACTATTTCATTGGTACAACACAATACCAACAAAAACTGTCCATTTGTGAATATCCAAACTCAAATACACTGTTTCTAGAATATTTTCAGTGTTGCGAGCAATACTAATAGAAGGCATAAGGCAAAAAGTTCAGATGTAAACGTCTTAAAACCCAGAAAAATAAAACCAAAAACATCAACATGATCAAGTATAGCTAGAGGGAAATGTTTTCTATAATATGGGACAATAGCTCTTAAAATGTCACCAACAGTAGAAATAGACCATAGTTTATTGCTGACTTCACTATATTGTTAACTGCTTTAAAACAACAGCCTTTAGTCACACACTAGACTCAACTATTGTAAATGAAATCCGCCTGAAGTAGCACAATAATGGTCACACGCATCATGAGATATATTAGGTTTTGTTACATGTCCTTAACCAGCTGGGAAATCAATTTGCATTAATGGTTCTTATATATTACATTATCTGTAATAAAGCAATTAATGTGTCACATAAGTCTTATATTGGTGTCATTCTTAACACATTTTACTTGAATAATTTGTACATTGTGTTAAATATCAATGAAGGTTAAGAAAGGAATTATTAAAGCCTAACCTAGTGTACAAAGTTGGAAGTCAGTTGTCAAGTACCCTCCAGGCCAGTTGTATCACAATTACACACAAAAATCAGTCTCAGTAATTACACTGAGCATTAAAAGTTAATAGTGTTGCTAAAGATGTTTCTGAGGAAATATCACATTATCACAAGTATTTCTTTCATAGCATGTCTCTGATCTCATGGTGGCAGCAGGGTCTTGTGCTGTCATGTGCTTTCCTTCGTCTGAAGAAGCAGAAACACTAACAAAATGAGTGTTTCTCACATGATGAGGCTGTAGACATGCTGAGGATAAGGCTATTCATACAAGGGGAAAAATGCCCATGAGGGTTCCTTCTTTGATTTTTATTAACAGAAAGAACTGGTGTACATGCATGCACTAGACCACTCTGGTCACAAGAGGGCAACCTGTGACTACTATAACCTCATTTAGGAACGTCTATTAAGGTTTGAAAAGTATGGGAGCAAGGCACTCTGTTTCTTGGAGGTGTAAGCCCAATGCACATATGTCTAATCAAGCAGAGGAAGGACTGCTTTATACACTAGATTGCTACCTGAACTCACCATGAGCAGTGGAGGCCTCTGAGACCACTCAGGGTGTGAGCCTGAAGAGTGAAATAATAATATGAATGGTATATTATTAGTAAAAAGAAAAATAGGTTTGTGAGTCTCATTTTTGTGTTTGAACCTGCAATCGAAACCCACTTTTATGCTTTCCATTTTAAAGTAACAATACTTTTAATAAGATTGTTGTTCTGTCCAGTGATTGAGTCATGGAGTCATGTACTATAGATAGATGTTATAATGTCTGTTCATTACCACTGGGTAGCACTGTGGAGCTTTTTATATTCTGAGAGAAAGGGGCATTCTATGATGTCATCCTCACCCAAATTATCATATGACACACACCCTATTATTTCAGATACCCACAGACCTCAACTCAAATTACTAAAATATTAGTAATAACAACAATCTCAAAGTGTTTATCCAGAATCAAAGAGTAGACTATAACAACATCTAATCAGTGAGAAAGAAGAAAGCAGTGAGAGAGTTAGCCTTCAGTGTTTTGATTGCTCTGTTAGACTAAGGGGCGTGGGAGCCCAGACGAGGGAGGTGGAAGCTAGGGATGAGAGAGGAAAAATTGTGAGAGGTCGAAAGGAAAAAGACAAGGGGTGTGCAGAAAGGACAGTGCAGGGAGAAAACACTCCTCGCTCTCCTCTCCACCCCTGCTGTGAAATCAAATTCACTGACGCACTCTGAGGTCGTCAGCTTATCTAGAAGAGTAATGATCATAAAAGACACCAACGGCATGGTGGGGAGTGTCAAGGCTTTTGGCTGGGTGATGATTCCAAGAAGAAACAACCCCCCGCTGGCCAATCACTGTTCAGACAATGACTGTGCAGACTTTTGCAGACACTATGCAGGCTGTTGAATGATGAGTCAACGGTTAGTCAGTGCTGAATAATCTATCTGAGCATTTTCAAATGTCTCAAAAGTTGGGAATTATTTAGGATTCATGCCACTGTACATGCTTGTAACTTTTATCCACATTGTACATTTGGAGATGTTATAATGGTGATAAATGTACCACCAGGGAAGGCCAACATATTTACTTAGTATGCTTGTTAGCTGCTTAAGCATTTGTACAATGTAGAGGAGAGGCCGGTCGTGCCTATCATGCTGTGAGGCATGTGTATTAACTTTTGTGATATTTTGACTCTTCACCTATCAGGACACACTTTCAATTAGGTCTGCATTGGGTTATTTCCTAATAACTGTAAATTCACACTCCATCACCCTAATCTGAGCAGCATGCAAGCATATTAACCCACTAAAATAGGATAGTTAAAGTGGTAAGCACTTGCAAATGCAAGTCTGATTCAAGTATGACGACTATGAGTTAGAATCCAATTAACGTCTGAATGTCATCTGCCTCCATTTAACCCTATCCTCTGTATCCTCCTCACACACACCAACTACCCTCATGTCCTCCTTCACTACATCCAAGAACCTCCTCTTTGGTCTTCCTCTAGGCCTCCTTCCTGGCAGCTCTAACCTCAGCATCCTTTTACCAATGTATTCACTGTCCCTCCTCTGAATATGTCCAAACCATCTCAATCTGACTTCCCTGGCTTTTTCTCCAAAACATCTAACATGAGCTGTCCCTCTGATGTCCTCATTCCTGATCCTATCCATCCTTGTCACTCCCAGAGAGAACCTCAACATCTTCAGCTCTGCTACCTCCAGCTCTGCCTCCTGTCTTTTTCTCAGTGCCACTGTCTCTAAACCAGACAACATTGCTGGTCTCACCACTGTCTTGTCCACCTTTCCTTTCATTCTTGCTGACACTCTTTTGTCACACATCACACCTGACACTTTCCTCCACCTGTTCCAACCTGTTTGCACACATCTTGTTGAAATATATTTATAAATTTAAACAGATGCTGCGATCATTTCAAACACTGCAGCTCACAGATCTTCTCTATTATCTGCCACATTTAGCTGCCAAAACATTTCTTTTGGTAGCTAAATTAAATACAACCTCTTACGAATATGAAGACTTAATCAAAACACATTGGGTGGTAAAGCAAGCTCTAAGCACAGAGAGTAAAACTCAAAGCATTTCTTGGCCTTTTGCAGATCTGTGATGTGAGTGTCATTAACAAATCACCACGAACCTTAAGTCTGTGCTGACAGGCCTTCACGGAGAGCGGTAAAACCTAAAATGTTACGCTAAACAACCATGTGATCTGACAAAGATAGCGAGTCTAACCGGAGCCGACATACCGGACAATACAACAGTAGCGACGCCAATGCTAACTTTGTGCTAACTCAGCTAACGTTAGCTCACAGGCTAGCAGCAACACTGACCTCTTCACGGGGTTTTCAGGTGTCTTATGAAGTTGAATACGATAAAGCAGGTGTCTTTTATCTTTTTCTTCACATTCTTTCCAGGAGGCTATTTTTCTGTTAATCTACAGAGACTGAAATCCTGCTATCCAAAGTGCAGCTTACCCTAAACCAATGCTAAAGGCAGCGGTTACCTCTAGAAGCTTGTTGCTCAGACGACAACGTCACACGCCCGTAGTTGACAGACACACGCTGGGATGCGTTGAAGGATTTTAAAGAGGGTCGTAAAAACCACAATCTTTTTTTCTTCGGAAATGTTCAGTGCCTGACCAGTGCCTAAAAGGCTCACAATATTCTCTGAAATCTTTTACTGCCGTATCCTAATGATCACAAATCATTTTGAACGCCTCTCAGTCAAAACTACAATTTACATGGGACTCAAATATAACTTGAGTACAAGTCCTACTTAACTTGAGATCTTGTATCTGGATTATACACAAAAATGAAAGCATTAAAGCATTAGCATAAACCTAAAATTAGCACTGTCATTACGAGCTCATTTAAAGTCAGTACAGAACCACTAGCACAGCTATACATGTTTTCTGATTATTTTTGTTTAGCAGGAACATTTCACCCCTCCAGGTCTCTAATAAGACAATTAAAAAGGGGAATTAACTCTGGCTATATGGCTCCTACACCTAAACCCGTGATGGTGGGTCACAAGCAGATACTGCTTCAATTTAAGAGGTTACAATTCAAAAGGTTTGTGCACTAGAGTATAAAATGGGTCACTGTGATCCTAGAGACTCTTCCCGTACTGTCTGTAACAGCTGTGTATGTTAATATGGCATGGCTGCCAATTACATTTAGGGGAGGTCAGTGTTTTACTGCAGTGAGCCAAGGAAATGAAAACAAAATAAAGGCCTTATTTCAGAGTAATGAACTGGAAGTTAGAAGATTTTTAATTTGACTGTAGTTCGAACCAAAAAAAATACAAACATTCTTCAGCAAGGACATGTGTGGGATACTGCAGCTGGAAGAGGATGAGTGAAAGGAGACAGAAACACCTCTTAAATGGGCTTGTCACAGGGAGTAACACCATTAAAAAGTGTTGCCAGTTGGGCGTACAGATGCACGCACGCAGATGAATATTTTCCCTTGCTTACACACATGTACACTTTCATCCCTGACTTTACTCTGTTCTGACACCCTGTGTGAATACCCCCAAGCACAGACAAGTGTGTGTCATGTGAGAAGCTGGTGTGTGCCACCTGGTGCAACTGAGCAGACAGAAGAGATTGAAGACAGCAAAGAGAGAAACTAAATTGGTTGTGGCCTCTGTCTCAGGAGTAGCCTGCCCCTGGGTTAGGTAGGCTATTCTTACAGAGGGCAGGAAGAGGTCTCCAACTCCCCTGGTACACAAACCACTTTATAAGTTCCCACATCATGTTTTGATGGCCTCCTGGGATTGTGGGGGAGGTGTTATCCAATGACAAGCGTGACAGAAGAGGAAATGAGCTTCATGCAGGTGGATTTCCGTGGGAAAAAGGCAACTTCTAAGTGTTTTCACAATGTTAAATCTAGACCTAATTATCTTAAAAAATATGTTAAAAAATCATAAAAGATATTCTCTATCATCTCTATGATTTAATAAAATACATGTCTGGTCTTCTATTTACTTTTACTACTTATGTTTCAGCCCCTACATTGTTACATTTTTTGAATAAAAACTCTTTACTGGCACATTAGCCAAAAAAAGTTTGTAGTGTTCATTGTTTATCCTGCACTGTGGCCAGCTGCACATGACTGATTAGTGTTTTCTCTGGGCCTACAAACTTTAAATTGTAACTTAAAAATAAAACTCACTTCACTATGTGCTGTGAAAATTTTACAAATATCACATTCATAATTAAAAACAAAACATGGACCTTGGTTTGAAAAAATACTTAATACATGGTTCCTCAACCACAAACACAATAGAATTTGTAAAGATGCAAACATACTCATGACAGCAAGGATGTCAGTTTTTAATGACAGATGGACTGAATGTCTTCAATTAACATTTTCATAAAAACTTCTCATTTTGATCACTTGTTTTTTTTTTTTTTTGGTTTCAAACAGACAAACCCCTGCAATTCACTGAAATACAGTTTCTCCTTACAGTGGCTAAAGTACATAAATATCGACAGCACTGTATGCATTTAGAAAAGGAAAAGAACACACACATGCGGTGAACATGCACAGAACACACAGGTACACACACAGTATACTGAAACAAGAAAAGGAGTATTTTTCATTGACAAACGGAGGGATCGTCATATTAATTTCTAGAAACTTCTGTACCGTACTGATGCCAAACCACAAAAAGATCCATTCATTCAAAGAGCATGTTTTTCTCTGAAATTCACAGTGAATTATGCAGGTAAAACAGTATTCATTTATCACACACAGTATGTTCCAATCAGTCAGATACATACACAAAAGAAGCTCTAGAAATATTACCAAATGAATATACAGTTAAACGTACAGTAATACTTACAATGATTTATATGATGGGCATCTTCTATGAACTTTAAAAAACATAATACCCATAAAAACACACACGCACACACCCCTTATAAATACTTGTTCTAATAAATTTGATGCCACACTTGGCTTAAAAATGTCTATAAAAGCAAAAACTGCTTCAAAAACAAATCACTTGATATGATGGTATATTATTATTATTGATTACTATTCATTCCAAACACTGACTACATGATTCAACCAGTCCAATATGCTTGTACTCACTTGGGCAACAATGCAGGGATCAGTTTTCTTATTTCAGTTTTTGACATCACATCACCGTGAAATGTGACTTAGCCTTATCAGAAAACTACAAGAATCACGTTTTGTTTTTGTACAAATGTGACATGAATCAGAATTTTGGCGTCAAAATGCCACAGAAATATGATCACTTGATGATATGTCATACAGCAAAGACGTTATTGCAGGCCCAGAATACACAAGATTACAAAAGAATTTATTTTTCTCCACTCCGATCATTACTATGTAAAATCAAATTTTACAAAAGCAGGTTGAATCACATCAGCTCTCTAAAAATAGACAAAAGAGGCAAACTGCTTAAAAGTGAATATCCTTTCAGATGCAGAGTGGCTCTTTGGAGTGACACTAAAAGAGACATGGAGTAAAAATAATGTCATACTTCATAAGAAATCAAATTGAGGACTACAAAGCAGTCAAAAACAGAACAACTCCACTAGCCTAGATAGCTCTCCAGTGTAAAAAGAGTCCTTTTGGTCTTTTGTTTCTCTATACTGTGCTGCTGTCCTTCTGCTACACAACGAAGTAGCAACTTCCTAATTATAGCAGGGCTCAGATTGCCATGTGCTGCAGTCTCTGGGGTCACTGTGCCTTCACCAGTGATGGCTTATTCCTGTCAGTGCCTCTTTTAACACAACTGATGCAACTGCAAAATTGTGAGCTGGATCAGGCATGTTTTTGTCACTCAGTGTTAACATTGACTACTCAGCGAAACCAAAACACATCAGACAAGGGACTAATATGTTTGCTTCACCGAGTAAAGACACCACTAAAAGACACAAATCCACACAGTATGTAGAAAAGACAAGCGCAAACCAACAGGACTGCTTTGGTATAGATGGGCAACTAAAAATCATAAAATGGCACATGAAGGGGAAAAAAAAAAAAAAAATCAAAAAACAAACAGCATGTGAAACTTCCTCACACACTTTAGCACAGCACAAACCAATCAAACAAAACCATTTCAAACATTGTCTTGATTACAAAAATACCTTTTTGTATTTCTTTAAAATATCTAGAAATGTACAGCATTGTTTTTTTTTCTTTTTTTTTGCAAAGTCATGCTTCAACATGTATTTAATAATCATAATAACATTAATATGAATGATATACAGAATAGTAATAATTATAGTCATATAATAACATTATCCAGCAGAACTTTAGCCACACGTCCGTATGTCTGGCCTTGCAAGATGGCTGCATAAAATGCATTTGCACTCCTTTGGTGGGCTGTCTTTACACTTGCATATGCACAATGCAAAGCGAGACCTGCTAACATTAGACAGGCAATGCAGTCAACTAGTAAACAAAGGATGTGTGTGCCTTTGTCATGCATGTCCAGTACCTTTCACTGAGGTGTCAGAAGAGGTGTAGCCAAAGTACTGCTGGTAGATTTTGAGTATGTAACAGTATAAAAAAAAAAAAAATTAAAAAAAAAAAAAGAGTTGGAGGGACTTTAGGGAGGGCAGGGACTCGATGTGTGATGGAGGCTGGGGTCTAGTATGTCCTGAGGCCCATGAGGCTGCTGCTGCCTGAGAGACAGAGAGAGGGAGAGAGGGACACAAAGAAAAGGGGTGAGGTTTCCATGGACTCCGCACACGAACCTTGTACACTAATGAAAACACAGGGGATCACATTCACACACCCATAAAATCACACACAAAGGTAGATATATAGTGTAAACACAGAAACACTAAAGTACACACAAAACATGTTTGTTTTTTTATCCTCAATTTCTCAAATTGCCTACATGATGCCAAGACCACACACACACGCACACAAACACACATTTATCCCACAGATATCCAATACTGCCATTCTGGATTTGTTTTCAAAACATTTTCTGTTTCTGAAACATACACAAATGAAAGCTGACATGCTGTCAATATGGCTTGGTGTGGTTATGTTCATTACAGCAGATGTCGTTGGCAGCACTCCAAAAATTAAATAAATAAACTGGGCTTTCACACTTTCTCCACAAATCTACACTTTTAAATCCGTCTCTGTGCCAGAAGGAAGAGCCACACAGCTTTGGTGGCAAGGTGAGATTTACACCTCGCCTGTTGGGATCAATGCTCATGAAGTCCGAGCCATAAATTTTACCGACGGTATGCTGCTCCAGAACTTGGGGTCAGGTCAGTCCTCCAGGTTTCTAACTGGACATGAGAGGCAATCAGCAACACCCATCACAGCCGGCCACGGCCACCATCACACATCAGGAACCTGAGGACACAAAAGTAAGACAGTGTTTTACTCAAGTGAACCAGCTGCAACAGCATCCTGAATGCCGGGGCAGTATTTCTGTTGAAGCTGTTTTCAAAGGATGTTGATTCGGGTTTATTGTATGGTTTAAGGCCATAGTTTATCCAACAACTATAACCATAATTTTCTGAGTGTTACTTTATACTTGGAAGGGAAAAAGACAGAAAGAGTTTTGCCTGTTTTTTCCCCCCAAATCCTTCAAGCTGAGTATTTCAGAAAAAAACCACTCAAGTCAGACAGGACCTCGTGATTTAAAGCTCTTTCATTATTTTTATGATTAGGCACTGTGCATTTGCAATGAACATGAAGTCAGCTGAGTGTAGTATTGTTGAGATACCCCAGTGGTTTAATATTGAACTTTCATTAAGCTGAAGGACTCAAAAGAGACTAATTTCAACCAGAGCATTTCAAATCATTGCAGTCAGAAGATATCTTGATTTGTACATGTTAGAGACTATGTATAAAGTAAAAAACACTAGATCCATACCTTCCTAAAACTTAATTTGAAAGTGTCTTTCATTAGCTGAGCTCTGTCTGGTGAATCAAGTCATCACTGGTCTCTCAGTAAACTGATTCTGACATGTCAAATTAGGGGATTGTCCCTTTAAAAAGACTTTCAAGATGAAAGTCCATCTATGACCAACAGAATGTCCACTGACAATCATCTTAAATACTTAAGTTGAACTTCTGCTTAATAACTATGTCTCCCATGATCCCTCTGAATCACTAATTCACTACCCAGCCCCCACACTCAGCAGACCGAAGAGAAAGGTCAACTTTATGACTCTCCCCACACATCTATCACCAAAAATAGACATCTCTTGGAGGCTGTGGCAACTTGGGTTTGGTGGGGAAGAAACTACTTGGAACAATAAACAATTAATAAAGCAAATGTGACCTTAAGAGAAAGAAAGAGAGACTGTTGCAGGCGATGGCAAGCGGTAGGTTGGGGAACTGTTCCCCATTCAAAGAGCGTTTTTCAAGGGGCCATGGCTGGCCTAGCTAATGCCCTGTTGCGCGTTCAATCAAGGATGAGACAATCGATGCGTTACACAGCCGCTTGGCTAAGCTGATGCGTCACATACTTCCAGACCTCCCTATTTGTTCTGGCTGAGACATCAAGGTTAAAGATTGGGTTGATCATTGAACATGTCTGTGCGGATTAGGAGATGGTTTAGTGATTTGCGGGCTTAATGTGTTACATCCAATAACTCAGCCCAGGCGCATAATGTGAGATAGGTAAACAAGCATTGTTTGAGAATGTGGGAGGTGACTTGGTTTCTCATGAATGTGTGCAGTGTTTCTCTTTCAGCTAGGCTTCATAAAGCAAAAATGTTTCTGCCTATGTTATCAGTGATCACTGATCACAAACAAAGAAGACTTGTTCAAAGGTACACCCAACATTTGACAGAACATTACTCTAGCTCTCTGCCATCCAAGCTCAACCATTAACTACAAATCACTTTTTAGATCACAACTAACACTGCTGTCTTTTAGACATTTCAGTGTATTTTCTTTTGACTTGGCCCTCACTGGTTTTCATTCATTTCTGTATGATTAGCAGACTCCTGAGTTGTGTAATCCATCATCGTGGTTATCAAATCTGCATTCGTTCTTGTCAAAATAAGAGCTCCCCTGAGAGATTGGCATGGTAGACATTATTGACTGATTTCAGCTTATCACCAGACATACCAGATAAACTGCATCAGTGATAAGTTGCCAGATATGCAAAAAGAAAACACAGTACAGAAAGTTCAAAACTGTCACCATAAAACATTAACTCTGAATTTTATTTTTCAGCTGCTATGCTCATTATCAAAACTGAATATTGGTCACTTTATTACTTTCAGATTTAGAACTGAAAAAATGCATGCAAACTGCCAAAAAAGTGCTTAAATATGTAAACACTGGGTCATGGGAAATTGTGGTAAATGTTTTTCACTATTGTCTGACATTTTGTAACTATTAAAGTTATCTGGAGACTAATCAGTAAGTAGGACACTAGTTGCAGCCCTGAACATTCATTCTCCATAGTTTGCTCTTCACTTAGTTTAAATGTAAAATATGAACATATGCATTATATTGCATGATGTTCAGAGCAGGATTTGAGTAAATCTGTATCTCTGACAGCTAGACATCTGCACAGTCATACTTGCATCGTCCATGCAAGACGATTTACAGTATGGTTAAGCTGCAGTTAAGGACTTGAAACTTGCAAATATAGACATACTGTCCTTTAAGATGCATACTGTCCTTTAAGACCTGTGCAGCTCAGGCATGAAACAGTGTCCCGTCTAAAGCCCCTTTAATCTGGAGAAAAGCCTTTAGGCCCTGGCTGTACTTCTCACATACCAGCAATAGCTGCTGGAGCTGGGTAGTGATGACTGCAGCTGCTGACATGCATCTAGCTCCTGAGATCTGGTACAGGGAAAAGGCCACAGTGTAGCCACACGTATGCTTATGTGTTATGCCAGGACTAGGTGAAGGATTAATGTCCCTCTTCCGTGAAGAAGGGGCCTCAGCTGGCCCTCAGCTTTCCAGTGGGAGTTAGTCCAGTGCTGCACAGGAACCACTGGTTTTGTCAGGCTATTGGCCAAAAACGTCCCTAGGGCAGGTGGCCAGACTACATACACACATATTTGTTTGATTCAGGCTCACACACAATCATGCATGATAGGGGTACGCACACACTAAACTCCACAACCTTGTCTTGTCAGATGGAAAATCCGGATTACCTTTCTCTCCAGTTCACTAGGCATTAATGTCCACTATTAGGTTGTCTTTGGACCCAGCTCTGTGCCAGAGCATGAATGTCAAATATAATTCAGCTTCAAAAACACTCAAGATGAATAACTAGTCTTAGCCTCCAGGGCTACTACAATAACAAAAACTCACAACAAAGTCTATTTTTAAAAGTGAGCCCTTGGCTACAATAGCTACCTGTTTCGACTTGCATGAAGTGGCACTGCTCTAACTGAAGCTTTAAAAATGGCACTTCCTTTAACAGGCAAGATGCCAAATGATTTGGACAACTCATTACCAGCCATGACTAAAGACCCTGAACACTACCGCTTGTTTCAGCTGTTCACACACATTCAAGTCTTCCGCTATTACACCTCCAAAGGCAAGCCACATACTCTGAACATGAGTGGTCAGTCAGATGCCAAGAAAACCACTGACTGGCCACAAGCCTCTCAGGACTGTGGAGCTGTAAGCTTCTTTGAATTCCCATTGTTAAGGTTTACTGTCACCAGCTGCCTTCTGCATGAGTAACAATCCACAAACACTATTTTTTTTTTTTATTAATGCACATGACCCTTCAACAGCAGACAAATTGTACAATAGTGGTGCAACAGCAGGCTTCTCTCTGTAACCTCAGTTCAAGTGTATTCTTGTTGTCTTGCAGCTAGAACTGTTTCAAAGTATTTCACAAGTGGTTTACTTTACAGATTGCATTGCACAAATAAGCAACACCCTTATTGCAGCCCCACATCAAGACACATGTAACTGTGTTTCTAACATGACTAACTATTTAGCAGAAAAGAAGGGCCAAAAAACACAAGGTCTGGCACAGCTGCAAAGTGTCGGGGACAAACAAAGCAGAGAGGTTAACATGACAGAGTTTACTGTAGGAAAGAGACAGCATTTCTTTTTTAGAGATGGTTACAATACAATCATGACTACCACTAGATTTTAATACTGTTGACATCTCACTATGTACTGTGATCCAATGGTCTTGTTAAGATACATCATCACATGGTTTAAGAAACTAAGTATATTTATTGTTTCCCAGCTGTTTCACTTCTAAATGATGACAGTGCTCCATCTATCATGGATATCAAAATAAAAAAAGAAAAAGTATGTTGTTAAGCAGGGGATTCAGAAAACAAGGTGCGAAGGCAGAAAAGGTAAAATGTTGGTCTGAAGTGGTTGAAAAGGTCAAAATGAAACTGTATAAATTGTGTAACTGTGCATGTGTATAAGTTTTTGTTATGGTATGCATATTCAGTCACTGAGATTTCTGCCTCCATCTCTCACAAAGGGGGTAAACAAAATTTTGTTTATGACATTTAAAACATTCAATTTCGTTCAAAAACAGGGTCCTTGTTGCTCAGGAAAATCACCAGACCTCAGAGTAAACAGCTCTCCTAAGATGGATTTCATTGTTAGAAAAAGTGGCTCCAAAGTTGAGAGTTCACAGTCACAGTCACATCTGTTGTTGTCAGACTAACAGCAACACTGTTTCTGAAAGGTGTTGTGTACTCCTGCCTTTGAGGAGCCTTATGTTTGGGCATATAGCTTCACACACACAACATAATTTGAGTCTGTTGCTTATCTCTATATCTTCTTCACTGCCCGTAATTGTTGCAATATTCTGAGTGGATGCTTCAGCTTTGCTTCATCCTCCTCTGCGAGGCGGATATGGGGATGTTGTTGTTTCACTGAGGGGCTAATATCCACTGGGGCAGTCTGACCAGGCAAATGACTTCCTCCTGGTTTGACAGAGGAATAATTATTTCCACGAAGCCCCGCCCTCCTCCACTCCCTTCCTCCTTTACCCGGCTGACAGAGGCCAAATCCCCAAAACACTGAATTACTCCAACAGCTTTTTTTTCTCATGCAGTATGTTTAAGTCTCTAGAAATTGACATGTTAAGCTATGACGAAGGGTTAGAAGGGCACAGCAGAGGACTAGCACCAATCAACAGCTTAATGAATGTTAGCCTCCATGCTACCACCACCCAGCAACTCCCTAGTGAGTCCCTAAGGGGTCGGGGGAACATGTTTCTTCCTGTCCTGAGACGTTGGAGGGAGGGTACTGGTGACAGTGCGACTGGCGCCGAGTGCAGACACATAGACACACACGCACACGCAGTTAGCCAAGACAGATACACAGACCAGCAGGGGATTTGTTGTGCTTTGTGGTTTTGTTTTTCCACAAGCACAACAGCATTCAGTTTGTCTGAACTAGAGATGTGCTGTGTAGCTCAGGAGTGGTTACAGTTGACTCGTGGACTTATCGAAGCACTTATAAGAAGCTAACTGCTCTGTGTACTGTCTGCAGCTCCACTAAAATGAACTCATCTGTAATTTATTAGAAATAAAGCCCCATGCTAATCATTTTTTAATAAACATTCATAAAAATGGCCCTTGTGGCAGTACCCGGGTACCTCAGCGGTTCACGGTGCATATTCCACATTTACAGCTGTTTGGAACATCACCATCCACCGTCTTTGTCTGTCCCATCTACTTTATAATTCTCCACTGTGTACTTTGTCACAAAGCGGAAATGCCAAAAATGGTTTTAAATTAAAAAATGTATTTCATCCTGCCAGGGTTTGACAAAATGACAAACATGCCCTAATATCTGCTGTACAGCCCGATACTATTACAGTTTTTATTGTGGAATTGTTACTATACAGTGTGTTCAATAATAAACTTTCCCTCACATACAACAATAATAACTATCAGACGTCCTTCCAGTAGGCAGATCTGTGGAACCAATAACTTCTCATCCTGTGCAAAACTACTCAGCGTGTATAATATTAAAGCTCTAATTGAATTTTAGAGTGAGGAGATCATACCCTGAATCATAGAAAATTATAGCCAGTTATGATCAGTGGTGGAACAACCTCTCACATCCTTAGTTTCTGTACTTCAAGTAGCTCCAATCAATATTTTTATATTAACAGTGTATAATATGAAAGAGGTTAGACGCATTGACAAACCCACAGGCAATTCTCACCACTATTCAGTTGCCCTTGGTTCTCCTTAGTGTTTTAGCTTCTTGGTACTCAAGTAAACATACTAGAGTGGCTTGTACTACTGGGTATAAGAACATTATCTATCAAAGCAGCTGATATTAGTATTTTAGTCATATTTACTGAGCTCCACCCCATCTGTTTTATCAAAACACTGGCCCTGGAGCTTCCTGTGTACTCTGTCTGATTTGCTGCCTTTGATGCCTGAGATCAATCATTACATCAGTGGGAAAAGTCAACCCTATGTGGCCTGTGACCTGAGTGGAGATAACAATGGAGTCCCCTTTAAACTGCACCTTTTACCTCTCATGAGGATGGGTGCGGTTTCAGTGACATACTGGATTTTACAGCCTCACATTTACTTCAAGTTGGCTAATGTGTGTTGAGTACCACCCCATGAAAATCCCAACATATGTTTAGGAACATCTCAGCGCCTGTTTAAAACCAAGTGTCATAATATTTACCAAAGTATTTTCAATCCATGACGCAATGTACTGTACACTTCTTTGTGATAGTACGACAGGGGGTGAGTGTGAGTGTGAGTGTGTTTGTGTGTGTGTGTGTGTGTGTGTGTGTGTGTGTGTGTGTGTGCGCATGTTGTTACTCACACATACTTCAGCAGAACTGCCTGGACTTCCATCCCTGAGGAGTTCCATCTGCAGGTGGGAGCCAGCGAATCTAACCACACATAACACACAGACGCAGACACAGACACAGATAAATCACCTTCATATGACTGGTATTCAATTTACTGACTAACATTGGGTCTGTCAAAAGAAGAAAGAAAATTCACCTTCCACGACCTCTAAATCTCAATAATTAACCCATTATATCTCATTTGTTTAATAGGTACAAAAGCTAAAGTGTAAAACCAATATGTCAGGTCTACAGTTGATTATGTGCCAGGCACTTTCTTGGCCAGATACAGTTAAATCACTGCAGAGAGTTTCTCCCCTTTTCCAGTATTTGTGCTAATCTGACTGAGCGTAACCTGTAAAGCTTTTTTAGCCTCACATTGTTTTGACAGTTTACATGTTGATGGTTACAGAATTTCATTTCTTTACAAACAATTCACTTACTAATATTTACTAGTAATCAAAGACTATTATGCTCAGAAAAGATGACAGCAGCTGATTAAGCAGAGAGCTGAGCTCATGTTTAAATTAATTAGATTTGACCATTTAGTGTGTGCTCACAAGAGCATTGGATATTATTACAGTGCATATAGTTTCATGTGAATAGATTATTTTGTATGATTGTGGACTGAAACGGCTGTGCAGTGCTAACCCCACTGAAATCACAAAACCAGATTGTCTTTGTGTGTGTCCAATGAATATGGAAAAGTGCCAGCTAGGCAGATTCAATGTGCATTTCAAATTCTGACATCATCTTAACTTCAGCTTTAGTGTCTTTGCTATAGGCCTTTATACATAAATAACCTTAGCATCTGCATTAAATATGGAAATGTACTTGATATTCTCTAGCAGAGATAAAAGACATTATCTCAAATACTGTAACATACTGAGCTTAAAACACTGCAAAGCACTGAAAGATTAATGCCAGTTTGAAAACCAATCAGCAAACAACAATTCAGAAACAGCGAATCTAACACTGAGATTTTATCAGGGCCAGCGAGAATCAAAGACTTCATGAGAAGAACTTAAAGAGATCAATAATCGTCTCTTATGTGAACTCACAGTGCAGCCGTGCAGATTAGAAGACCTTGATAAACTGGATTATGTTTGGTGGAAAAGGAGGCATGTAATTAATGAAGTAACTAATGGTCAAAACTATGATGCAAACCTTTATAATCACTTAAGTGCTCATTTGCACAGATGATGCCACTGACTGCAACACATAAGGTGACATGAGTTTTTATTGTAATGTTGGATCTTAACAGAATTTTTCCATTTTTTTTTTAAATTTCTTACTTTAAACCAGTTTTGAACTCTTAACTTTCTAAAATTATGCTTAGTGTCACCTAGGTGCTGTCAGTCTTTTGTTTAAAAATGTACTATTTGGAATTTATAGTATAGTATAGGACTGGTTATTTTTCCTAGTCAGAGCTCTTGAAAGTTGGTCAAACCCATTGAATCCATTCTCATGTGGCCAAATGCAGTAAGATTAGTTTAGTTTAGTTTGATTCCTGGAAGATCCTAGGATCTGCTAGCAGATGCTCTCAAGAGAAGGGTAAAACAGCATCACATGTCTGCAAAAATGGGCTACAATCTGGAAATTAAATATTTATAAAGTCACTAATTTCACTATCAATAAAAAAAAAAATTCAATTATAGCAAATTCCTGATTCACTTCCTGCTTTCACAGAGCCATAATAGTTGATGAACAGGACTGACCAGTATTTTAAAAATGGTAGACTGAAGCTCTAATGTGAGTGCTACTATTTTGTACTTGTGAAAATAATTGCTTCAAAAATTGTTTAAAAGCATAAAAAATCCTTTGTGCTGGAAGAAAATGTACTTATCTACTTTTATAAGAGCTGTAATCTGTTTCTGTAGATGTGACTAAATTATCACCATTCAACATAACTGTGTGCACAGACATTTAAAAAGCCCTGCATGGGTCTACCTAGCTGTAAGAAAAAATTACTCTCCCCAAACTGATTACTCTTTAGATATTAAATTTAACTCTGACTGCACATATGCCTTGCAGCCAATCTGTTCTTTTGTAAATTTGCAAATGACAGTGACTGGGTGGTGTGTGTGCTCTGAGGTGGATCTGTGAATGGAGCCGACGTGATTTCAGGGTTGATGGCGGCAGCTGTTTGTGCGGTGGGCTCAGGAGGAGGTGAGGGGGCAGTGGTGGCAAGGAGGGGATGGGTTTACAGGTTACCTGAGCGTGGAGCGAGGAAGGGTAGGTGAAAGCAGGTGGGAGGGCCGGCGACAGCTCCGCCGGGTACAGCGGGTATGATGCCCACACGTCTGGGCTGCTGGGATATAGAGCAGGCACTGTGAGCTCATCTGTGAAAAGAAGAAAAGGACGAGTGGAGTGAGGAGAGTGGCCAGTGGATGGGTGGGTGGCTACAGAGATAGGGTGAAGGTGACGGCGGTGGAAGTGGTGGTGAAGGTGAGGTACAGGTGAGCATCAGTTATGTGAAGTAGCTTCACGTACCTTACTACAGGGAGGACATCACCAACTCACATTTGCGTGTGGGGTTACAATTTTCATTAAAAATCCAATTCAAACTACCATATCCACCTGTGTGACTTATTTTGTTCTGAAGCAAGTCTGGATGCTGCAGCATCTATATTTAGGCTGCATTGAGGAACTTTGGTAAAGTCTACGCTCCACAAATCTGAGCCAACTATACCAGAAACAGGCTTCCATTTAACACTTGACACATCTGTTAATCCTTATCCTCAAAGTCTTTCCTCATGCAAACTGAACATGACAATACAATGTAAGCTGAGCAACCAGACAGGGTCATCCTTAAAGCTTCACTATCTTAGCAACACAGTATTATTAACTGTGACAGAACTTGCAACAGCAAAAAAAGAAATAAATAAATAAATCGATGGTCGTTGGATGGACGTGAGAAGCCTCTTAGGTTGTCTTCCTCTGTCTGAAGGAAGAATCTATTTATTTAAATGTGATTTGGAATCTCAATGGTAAATCTAGCAGCTTTATCACAGCTGACTACTTATGCACTGTTCAACAATGGAAATCATCAGTTGTAGCAACCACAGCTAAGACAAGTGGCAGTTAGATTCATATTGTGATGAAGCCGACTTATTTCAGGACCGAATGAGAGGAAACCATCTCAGATGTGATAATTTACTCACTGAGTCGAGTGTGAAGTAACAGTGAAAAAAGAGTAATAGTGCATGAGTGAGGAGAAAGGTGCCAGTGCACAGTGATACTGAGTGAGTGAACACTTCAACTTGCAGAAAAAAACAAGAATGAAACATTAGAGAGCTGTACAGCTTTAAGGAGCATTTTCCCCTTGCCCACCGTGTCTCCTGGTAACTGTTTATCAATGCATGATCAGAAAAAATGGCTGATTTAAACATCTCTTATCAGAAAATGACAGCAATTTCTCTCCTGCTGATTACGTCATGGTTTCATTAATTGTTTCCTTCCATTTTCCAGTGGGGCCCAAGTACACACCCTTTCTCTAGCAAAAAATAAAAAAACAAGATAAGAGCGGTTTGGTCATTGAGGAGGAATGTACAATCACAGCTGGCCCGTGTTCAACTATCAAAGGCTGATTCTTGCAGAATGCTTCAACTCTTGGAAAATGTTTAACTAGACGGGGAAAAGGGTACAGAGATGTATTAGCAAATTCCACCCAGTGCTCAAAAGGCCTTGAGTCCAAATTACTTTAGCACTGACAAATAAAAAAAAAACAAAAAAAAAAAAAACACTTTGTATGAACGACCATTGCCAGTTTTTGGCAACCATTTACCAACATTATTGTACAGAAGGCAGCATGTGTTTTTTATGTATAGTCACAGCTGAAGGACAAACACTCATGTATTTACAACAACAAAAAAAAAATTCAACAAGGAAACAGCTGCCCAGTCACCTCAGACAAGAGAAATGAAACAGCCAAAAAAAAACAAAAAAAAAAACAGCCACACAGTCAAAACAAAAAAGAGTAAACAAGCCCAGAGACAGACAGACGAATGGTGAAAATACTCACATGGGTCTCTGCTAATGAACTGTGGACCAGGGCTCTGCTGGGATGGAGGCGGGTTGGGAGTGCCAACCAGTTTGTTCTTGGCCATCTTGGTGTTGGCCTTGGCGAACTCCAGTCGCAGAGTCTGGGGGATCTCTGGATCAAACCGGACCCCCTTATATTAAACAGAAAGTTGGGTCAGCAAAAACACTATTTTATGCGCTCTTAAATTAGATTAACTAAAGCTAATATTATTTATTAGCTAATTAGATTAGCTAAAGACATAATGGGATTGTAGGTATTTTAATAAAGACTGAAACTGTAAAAAGATATTTTGCTTTTATTAGATGCAATCAAGCTGTATAAAGAAATGGTGTGCGTCATCATTCAACAATCAAAGCTGGCATCCTTATTCACAGTGATACACTGCCAGAGGAGCTTAATATGATGAATGCAGACAAGTTATTTGACTTCTTCAACATGCCTTGCTTTGTTGGTAGGTTGTGTTGTGTCATTTACATGTCCGATGGGACCTGGCTGGCACCTGGAATTAATTTTTATCATTGAGTACTTCATGACAGAATTTACTGCCAAAGTTTTGGCAGTGAGAGAACTCTTTTAGCAGCCTGGACTTTGAAGCACGATGTAAATGGCTCACTGCGGATCACAATGTTATTCTGGTTTGGTGCACGATGATGACGGGCGAGAGACGCAACTGAAAATCAACAGCTGATGACACAGACCTGGTTCGAGCATGGTATCATTTACACCACAGGCAGACGAGCCACAAGGCCCTCGCTATGCTCTCCACCGAACTTTGTAACTGCGTGACATCAAGTCCCTTTCACTGTGACACAGAAAACATCACTGCCTACAGTGAGCCAAAAAGTCTGGCTAACTCCTGAGATGTCAGCACTAACAGGACTGACAAATCATTGCTCATGACAACCCAAATAAAGGCTGTATTTCTCTCAGATCAAATAACTCCAAACGTACAGTAGTGCAAATGATTGTTCATCTCAATTACACTTGCCTGAGGAAAAATAAGGAATGTTACATAAACAAAGGTCTTCCTCATCCAAAAACAAAGCTGCTATTTCTTTACTTTGCTTGGAAGAAAACAAGGAAAGAGACAATTTCACCATTGACTAAAAATGCCCTGTAATTAACCTCAAATGACTCTGCAAGACATGCAGAAAAATTGAAGGTCACATCAACAGAGGAGCAAAATAATCAAGAGTAAAGTTCTCTTCTGTCAAAAGAGCAAAAGAAAGCGAAGACGAGTCCCTTGGCTCGTCCCTGCAGGCTCAGGCAACACTGAGCTAAAACAAGCCAGTGATGACTCTTCTCATGAAGTGGAAGGTATTAACTAGGATTGCCTTGGCTCAGTGCATGAATAGCTTCTGCTAGTTGAGGCTGCAGAGGTATAATAAAGTACATGCATACAATGAGGCGTAAGTACATCTCAGCTTGAAATGCGGCGAGACTCCACCTTGAAATGTATTTTTTAGCTTCTTAGGCCTTCTGTGTGCATTGTTTTGGTGATGAATATAATTGTAATGGTGTTGTTACAAGAATCAAGTGTTCTTTTAGAGATGTATCTGCCTGCAGTTTGGAGGAAATACAACAGGGGAAGAGAAGGGAAGCAAAACCCCTCTTTCTCAGAGTTTTCCCATATTTCAATATGCAGATAGATGTTTGCAAAATCTGGCTTATCTCCATATGACCCTCGGGACGTAGTTTCCCTGAAAAACAAGAGCACCGTTCAATTCTCAGGCCCTATGGAAACAGTCTGACTGTTGTGGGCTCATAATAAGATGATAATTTTTATCCTTTCTTCAGCTCTCTGCTCTCTTTGATGCAAACCAATATCTTGACATCTAAAAGTTGACAGACTCTGCTTGCGTTGTCACGGCCCCACCTTAGAAGGATGATAAAAGTGGTATTTTTCTATGACAAAGAGATAAACAACAAATTTATGAAGCAATAGAAGGGCTGGTGCACATCCAGAATCTTAAAAAAAACAATGGGGAAATAAAAGCTGTGTGAGAGCTGGTGTTCATTACAGTCCACCTATATTTTGTTTCAAGAGAGCTGAATAAAACCCTGTGAGTCTGCCTCATCAAGGCTTTTACTGAGCTGCGTTCTGAAAAAAGTGAGATTAAAATTAAACCCTAGATCAATATCTTCTATTTATATGTGGAAGAAGAACTAGTTTCTTCCTGACTTTTCAGGATCCATTGTAGAGCTTGAAGAAAAAGACTTATTTGCTCAAAGAGAAACATTCAGACACACAGTACAGGGAGCAGCAGTATAGGAAACAGCCATGATATGTTTGTCTTCACTACCTTTTCTGCATGTGTTAGAAAATGTAGGAATGTCTGGATTCCTCTAATGTTAAATGAATTTGCACAAGAGGCAGAAAGATGCAATTCCAAGTCATCACAAGATGTACTAGAGCTGAGCTGGTGGTTGAAAGGAGCACGGAGAGGGCATGACACTTACATTCAAGGCATTCTTTGCAGCCTCCGCCTCTGATCGACTGTCAAAGCTGACAAACCCCACTGGCTGGGGAGACAAGAAGACAGAACAAAAGAAAGGAACATGGTTGAAGGCAGAAAACTGAGTCGGCATTTCTGTCTGAGTGACATAGACATGTTCTTTTTTTTTTTTATATAATTTCTTTTTTTTTATTTTTTTATTTCTCATCATACCCACACTCCTCCTTCTCTCCCTCTCTCTTGCCCTGTTCATAAAACCGTAGCAACACAGAGAGAAAGAGAGGGAGAGAAATGGAGGCTGGACACTCACTTTGTACAAGGAGAGTTCATCATTCAGCTCCCCTATGCCCAAATACGGGCAACGTGAGAGCGAGAAAGAGAAAGTGCATGTACAAGTCGCGTGTGAGAGAGGCAGAGTAAGGGGGAAGGGCGGGGGGAGCTGAAAAAGGAGAGGAGCTACAGAGAAAAAGAAGAAGACAAATCGGGGTCTTGAGAATGAGAATTTAGAGGTTAAAGGTGAGAATAAAACAAAAGAAAGTGAGGTGGGAAGTTGAAATTGTTTTTAAGACCTCCGCGAATTGGCCTGTCAGTGGAAAACCATGCAATATATTCTTGTTCACATCTATTTCAGCTGTGCATGGTGCCGCAGTAATAAAGGTGAGTGAGCAAGAAATAAAAAAGCCAAAAATGAGACAATGATGCAGGATTGTCAGATGTCTAATCATATGAACAGAGGTACATTTTTTTTTAATGCATATGTGAGTGAATGTAGATGCTGCGAGAAGGTTTGAGTGAGGAGAAAACAAAATCTCTAAACATGCTGCTCCCATGGGGCCACAGTGCTGCGTGTGATCTGGAAAACAGTCTAGGGTTATGGGAATTTTGAACAAGTACACTGAAGGGAAGGAGGAGGAGTGAGGGGGGGGGGGGAGAAAAAGAACAAACAAAAAAAGAAAGACTAAGTGAAGACGTCAGGAGGAGGAAACATAACAGGAATATAAATAGAAAGGGTCTGAGATCTGGCTCTTGCTATATATGGAGATGGCTGTGTGTGATGGCTGTGAAAGGAAAGGGAGATCAATCGATTTGTGTAGCCACTGTCGTTGCCATTAGTTGGGAGGAGAGTCGCTCTAAACAAAGACCTAACTGAACACAAGCATCCGTTTGCGTGTAGGAGTTTACAGTTATAACACTACAGAGCAAGGTGGTCTGCAAAGAGAGGCCAAAGTGCACAGAGTCTCACATACTCATTAAACAGGCAAAACCAAAGGAGCCAAACATACACTCACCACTTTTTCTAAATTTTCTAGGAAATACTGTGGATAGTGCAGATTATATAAAGACTAGTGTTGCTTTTAGCCTCAGAGCTTCAGCCCCAACTATAACTGATTAGTCAATTAATCGGTTAATAAGTTTTTTTTCTGTTCCTCTCCATTCATCCTAGTCCATTTATCTTTTTCCCTTCTATATCACAACCTATTAGTTCTCCCCCATCTACAGATACATGTATGCTGTGACCCTTTCACTCTGTCTTATCTCTTATTTCTTATATTGCACTAAAAAGTAAGAACATATTTTCATAAATATTTAAAGAGCTTCTTAACAGCAAGCTGAAAAGCAGTATTTTACTGCCCTCCCTGGAAGACCTTTTCCAGCCAGTTCAGTGCTGTGCTGCACCTGGACCCAGACCCAGCAGTGTAGTGGCCTGCGGAGAGGACTTGCAGCTTTTCTGTTTTAAATTATTACATATTGGGTTTTAAAAATAAATCAACCAATTATGAAAATAATTAGCAGATTAATTTCCAAAGAAAAAATATTTCTAATATAACAAACCTTAAGAGAACTTTGACATAAATGTATTAAAATATAAAAACAGGAACAGCCAGCTGCCTTTTGAAAGTTTGTAACAAACCAAAAAAAGGGAAAGTCCCAAAGCAATGCAATGAGATTTGACTTGTTTCTGAAGACATATCACTACCAGAATCCTTTATTCTTAGTTATACAGGTATCATACTCGGCACATTCAGTCTAAATCACTCTAAACCCTTCTAATGAGAATGTCTGTCTTTATGGGAAACAGTGTGACGTGGTAATAAGTACACTGACATGAAGCTCAATTGCTTAACTCTGGATGTGGACACCTGCCAGCTGAGCTCATTTTCAGTCCTGCGCCCCTCGAGGCAAAACTCAACCATCAGTACTGCTCTTGTCAAAACGCTTGCTTTGACAACTCAAAATTCTTTCCCCGTCTCCCTTCCCATCCCCACACATCCCACCAGGGTTGACTGTCTGTGACTAAAAGCATAGTATCTGTCTGCCAAAGGCAAGTTGGTACAACATTTTTCCCTTTCCTCGCCCCAGGTAAACCATTTTTTTTTTTTTTTTCTATTCCTGGTACTTCCTGACAAAAGGTGTACTCTGTCATAGTCAACATGCTGATAACACCAAGAGGGAGAAAAACAGAACAAAAGAGGAACATAAAACATTCAGGGTGTTGATGAGCAAGCACTTGTGTAATGGCATGATGAGAGACTGACAGATGGCTTCACTCATTAGTCTTTGGATATGTAGGGATCCAGTGTGTCTTGTAACATACCTGTTTAGAAGTTAGTTTTATCAAGGAGCCTTCATAGCCCTGAAAGCAAAAAAAAAAAAAAAAAAAAAAAAGTGAAAAAGAAGCTGATAAAATCAGATGCATTTGATATATAGAACAGGACATGAGGGATTATTGTGAATAAAAAAAAAACGATTATGCTGTGCCAAAATTTTCCAACTGAATTAACACTAACATTTAGTGAAAACTTGCATGATCACAACCAACTCAGCTAGGTTGTTTCATGGGGCATGGAGTTCTTATGAAGACCATATGCACTGGGTTGTTGTCTTACCTGATTAATCAAGATTTAGTGCTTTCAACACTCATGACTGAAACCATTTACTCAGAGCACATACCATGAGCATTATCTAACGGCGGGATTACATGCATAGCAATCGTCCTATTATTCACTTTAACTGTGCTGCTGCTGTACCATTAAAACACATTATTCTAGGGCAACAGCCCAAAAAGCCTACATTTCTGCAGGTATCCACCTGAGCTAAACTCAAGGACTCATTGTGCTGTGACAAAGTGAAGTTTCTTAGGTGAAGCAAACAGTTTTGTTTTGCATTGTAGGCAGCGTGCAGTTTTTCCATGAGACACACACACACACATAAGCTTCCCTGGGATCAAGATGTGATTGAACCTCAGCTTTAGGAACACAGGCACTTGAACCTTGCGGGAGAGTTTCCATTGCAGTTTATTTCATCACCATTAATGGAGGTCTCATTGACTGTTGGAAAGAAATCCGCTAAGAATAGCAGCAGCCCATCAGTTTAAAACATACAAACATACCTTAAATGGTCTGAACAGGAGATAGAGCTCCCGTGGCTTAATATCCAATGGTAGCCCGCTGACAAATAGCGTTCGAACCTGAGGAAGACAAGAAAGAGATCATGTATTTTTCATGAACTTCCACTAGTTATAAATAGCTACCTTGAATACCTGACAGTAACAAATTAGGTTATGAGGAAAATGACACAGAACATTAGTTAAATAGTTCCCTGGGTTGGCCATACACTTAAAGATAGACTTTTCAAATACTGACAGGGATGTCTTTCAGTTCAGCAAACATGCTCACACACCCTATCATACCTTTCTACAGTAAGTGTACTGTGTTCGTCCGTGTAATCTACAGCCTGCAGTGTTTTATGAAAATCCTCCCTTGTAGCACTAGCCTCAGTTTTACATTTGAACTTTTGAACTTGCAACTTAAGATGGAGCTGCTGGGGAATTACAATGTATATGTTATCTAAGAGATACTAAAGAAAAATGTGATTGTTGTGGTCCATACTGAGTCTGAGAATGTGGAAAACCACATGGGGAGTAACATGAGAGTGACTGTAAATATGCATTTAAGGCAAGAACATTATTATGTTATTTTGTTTATTTTGTGTTGATAGAGAGGAAGATGAATACAGTATCATGGTGTATTATGGGTAAGGCTAATTAGAGGGTTAGGGGTTGGGGTTACAATGCTGTGGGTTCTTTCAGGGGACAGTGTTTCAGTACTGACCAGTTGAGTTGTCAGTGTCACTCTTTAAATTACATGATCCACTCTTTGGCTGCCATGTCCAAAAAGGTTTGAGTGTAAGCAGCAATGCAAACATAGGCAGACACATTAGCACCGACAGCAACATTTAGCAAACACAGATAGCAGCACTATCAGACACAGGTGCTGCGGCATCTTGTCACAGCTCATGAATGCAGATCTGATTACATTTTGGAGGCAATGAAACAGGAAAATTCTATTAGTTATATGTAATTGTAGCTGTGTCCGTCCTTCCTAAAGGGTGAGTCCAGGAAATAGCTGTTAAGACAGATATTTTCTAACTATAAACTACAACATGTGTCTCCTGTTAACACAGCTGCTTTGTTTTTGCATTTAGCCTCTTACATTTTACAAAACAATGAGTTACAAATCTTCCCTTTTTTCAATATAGTGGTGCTAAGACAACTGGAGACATAAAATCATAGATGAATTTAATATGCTTGACAGTCTAAACTGGCACTAATCACACCTTCCTGGAATTATCACCTAATTGTAGTTGGCTTAAATGGGAAAATAATTGCTTAAGTGCACCAGAGACATCAAAATCAAACCATAATGCATGCATCAAACCGATTTCCAAATGCTCCACCCTACTCCCTAACATCAATACCATAATAGTGGAATTGGATGTGTAATTTAATTATTTATTCATTAATCTGATTCTATTTAAGGCTGAATTTAAAATAAAACCGTAGGTATGCAGTTACATAGAGTAGATTCAAAGCTCCCAGATTCATTAGGTAGTGGATTCACAACTCAGGGGACAAAGGAACTGCTGAACTAACACTACACCTCATTCCCACATGTAACCTGATATGTACCACTGATGCCAAAGGCAAAGCAACACACAAACAAAGAAGCTTAGCAACTGGGAGAGCAATAGCTGGCAAGTGCCAAAACCAGCCATAC
Source organism: Mastacembelus armatus (assembly GCF_900324485.2). Taxonomy (NCBI): domain Eukaryota; kingdom Metazoa; phylum Chordata; class Actinopteri; order Synbranchiformes; family Mastacembelidae; genus Mastacembelus; species Mastacembelus armatus. The sequence goes on along the minus strand of NC_046650.1, from coordinate 13,354,029 downwards.
AGCCCAAAAAATCTCACCCCGACAACTTTCTCACCTTCACTCTTATCTTATCTTATTTGAATTGAGCTGTGCTCTGTCTCAGGCAGATCTGTTTAAATAAACTCTACTGAGGGTCTCCTTAAAAGGAGTTACATTAGAACAAAGAGTCAAAACAGGATCAAATCAATCAGACGAGAACGAGGGCAGTCACTGACAGCTGATAAAACAAATGTGCTGAAACTAAAAATCCAAGGTTTATAAGCAGAAAGTTAAAAAAAAAAAAAAAAAGACACCACAGCTTTGTGTCTGAAATCAGGACCTGGCTCTGATTTTATTCTGAGTTTTGCTTTCACAGTCAACATGGACATAACTCTGGTTGATGATGCACATGCCCACAAAAAGATGCCAAAAAACATCAGAGGCAAAAGATCTAATGCTGCTCTTTAGTTGGCAGATTTATATTTCACTTTTAAGTCTTTCTTCACTTCATGTGGATAAAAGTAAAAACTGAACCGATCTGAATTTCTATAAGCAAATATATCAGCTCTAATACAGGGTCTGCTGACACGTCACATAGACTGCAGCATTTTTAACTAGGAGACTGCTGCACATATCAGTGTTCAAAAATCTTCATCATCTAACGCTCTCTTGCCAAGTTATAAGATCTTTGATTTAATTCCCATCTCTAGTCACGAGGCTCATAGACACCTGAGAGCTAAACATGCTGCTGCACAAGTTCAGACAAAACACACACAACAACAAATCCTCTACACAGTCAGAACAATGGGACATTCTTGGCTGTGTTGGACCTCATTCCTGAGACTTCCTGACGTAAGCTGTTGTGATATATGATCGTTTCGCCGTGTGTCCGGTGTGGAGCTGACTACACACCCTGGATACAAGATGATTCACAGGCAAATGTGTCAACAGCTCTCTCCTGCAGACATCTGCTGTTGATTACAGTATCAGTGTTTATTTATGCTGCTTTGAGACTAGCTTGAAAAGGCAAAGCATTACAAGCACATTGCCACAAGGTGAAGTGAGAAATCAAAGTTTCATGATGTAGTAAACTAAACTGAAGGTTGAGCAGATTCTACAGATTCGTAAAAACAAAGATAAACCTCCTGCCACTTTTTATTGGGTTTTAGGGGCATTGTTTTATTGGTTCCTCCTGAGTCACATACCTACATTTCCATAGTTCGGAGTGTCCTGGTACAGGCCTTTGAATCATTGACCATTTATGGCGTGCTCCCACACCAACATGCATGCAGGCTTCTATGAAAAACAGCAGTCCCTACCTACCACAAGCCAGCTGAGTACTTCACAGCCTGCGTACCAGTGCAGTTCCCTGGCAACGCCTTAGCAGAGCACAGCAGAGAGTGGTGCCCCAGGCCAAAGACATCAGATCCTATTAAGGCCACTTCTGCAGCAAGTCCCAGGGGATCAATGCACCTCTTATCAGCGATCCCTGAATCCACAAGCTCTGGGTGAGGTCATCACCCTATTGATACTCTTATCATGGCACCTTGCAGGTTTTCTGGTGCCACCCGAGGTTGGAGGAGAAGGGCTGAGAGGTCTGCACCCACAACAGAGCTCAAAGGATACGATCTTAAGTGATAACTGGTTTATCACCACTTGAATCTTGTTTTTATTAGTTTGTTTTGGTTTCTATTGTTAGAACATCGTGCTCACAGAAGTATTTGATGAAATTTGGGAAGAAGCTCTGTAACCAACAACTATCAATTGATCTTTATTATTCTCTCAATATGAGAATATGCTCATCATAATTTTCTGTATCCAACCAAAACCCAATGATCCAATTCAGTCTACAGTCATAGATCACTGCTTGAAAATGACGAACTTTTAATTATCAAAATAGATCTGTCAATCAACTAATCAAATAATTGATCAGTTCTTCCCTACTGAGAGCAAAGTGGCATTACTAAACCACATCATTTTGTAAATAAAATAAAAGTGACCATATCAAAATCCACCCAGATTTTGATATGGATGTTTACCAACCTACAATATTCTTATTGTTCACCGGCTTTTATTTCAAAATATTACATTTTTTATACCTATTGCCTGAAATGCCTCATTATATCTGCCACACGTTGTCAGATACACTGACTTTGACTGTTTTTTGTTTGATTGTCCAGTCCAGCTGAAATAAGGGACATGACCTTGGCATGATGTGAGACGATTACCATGTGTTTCTTTCCCCCTCCGTGCGTGTTTGTGTTCCACAGCCAAGTTAACGGACAAAGGTCCTCCGAGCCAGATGTGGCAGGACACAACTCTAACCTTGAAGCCTCCAAAGACACAGTACAATGGTCTATTGTAGTATTTGTGCATGCAACGACTCTGCGATTACCAGCATATGAAATCAAAAAAAAAAAAAAAAAAAACCTCTGAAGAAATCCTTCACTGCACATCCACATCAGTTGCTTTCAAATCCACGCAAGTCTCTGTTCACTGTGACCGAGCTAAAATCAAAGTCTGCCCATAAGCCCGAGTGAGCTCAGGGCTAGTTGAGTTTTCTTGCATCAGTTGAGTGCTGCGATATTAAAAAAGAGTCCAACTGACAGACTCCCACACTCCTTTGCTATCTGGGTTGTCACTGCTCTGTGTTGGCATCGCTCTCCATCATTATCACTACATTTTTTCTTCATCCTCCATGTCAAGAATGTGAAGAGTGACAGACTGCAGGCCTGAGAGGTGTCAAACAACCATAAATGGATGACTCTGTTTGTCTCTTTACCACCAGGGTTCATCAGGTCAAGTTTCACATTCAGGGTCAGAGATCACAGGCTAGGCCCAGGATCCTGTGTGGGTCAGGGGTCAACTGTGAGGTTAAGCACACTCCAAAAGTCCCGACTGATCTCTGAGAAATAAATTTCTTTGTTTTTCTCTCTCTATTTCTAGAAGAGCTTTTGACCAACAATTACAGCTCAGCAAGGCTCTGTAAATGTTCCAACTGGTTAACCTTTAAAAGACATTTAAAACAAATGACCTGGGAAAAGCAAGTAAGAACCCACTTCACTGTGTTTTTTTTCCATCTCTTGTGCTGAGACCCTTTTCTTCCTCTCTTCATAACGGTTTCCCTTGTTTTAAATCTAACCTGAACAAAAAATGCACTTGTGTAATGACACATATGTGCCGTTTCTCTCCCATTAGCCATTTTTGACCTCAACTAAAAGGTCTGAAGGTGCCATTTGGATGATGTGTGGAGAAGAAGAACAAGCCATTCACAGTCTGTCAGCTACGCATCAGTTTGGCTCCTTGACTGTCAACTTAAGAGTTCATTAAAACCTTTCATACTAGTTTGTGCTCTTCCTCTCTTCTCTTATCTGATGGCTTTTGATGAATGGACTTAACATTCCAAAGAGCTTATTATCATGAACTAACCATCCAAGTCGTCGTCTGCCTTTCCTGGGCTCTTTGTTGTTTCTTGTTCGAGTGAACACCTTAAACTGTTTGGTTTTGAGGTTGGGTGAGCAGAGGGTTAAAGTCTCCATGAAGAAATCTAAACCTGCTGCTCCTTTTATGTGACAGTGCAGCTGTTCCCTGGTGGTAGTGATAACCATTACACACTGAAAACACAGGGAAAACAAATAATAGAATTTTGTAATCTGTTTATCTATTATTATTATTGTTTTAATCAAATAAATGAATGTTTCCAAATCCCAGGTGTCAATAATTTGCAATGATATAAGACAGAAAAGTAGCAGGACCAGATATAAAACTATATTTTGTCTAATCCTTTCATGACAAACATTACAACATAACAAGCAACAAGCCCTAACCTGAGCGGCTCAGTCAAGGCCAGTCTACAGACTTTTCTAGTTAGTTTGGTTCCACCTTTACAGGCTAATCTAGCCAGAATTGACCTTGGATGGTCAGCCAAAAGGCTGCTGGCACACAGCTGGACAGTCAGACAGACAAGTTTCTTCCTGTTACCGTTCTGCCTGGCTCACTTGTGTCTTAAGGGTTCTTCCTATGACCATAAATGGTCTTTTGCTCAGAGATCTCAGGGTCACGCTTTCAACATATGGACCGATAAGGGATAAGGACTGTGTGCAGGGAGTAAAAATCGGCCCGAGAGAGACGGCAGGATGAAAACGAAGGGGAGGAGTTGGAAAGAGAAGAAGAGTTGCAAATTATAAACAGTACCAGGGTGGAGGGAGGGAAAGAGGGAGGAAATGGTGAGAGAACAAGATAAAGGGAGAGAGAAGAAAGAGAAGGGTGTTACATGAGAAAGAAGGGAGGGAAGGAAACAAAGAGGAAGGGAGATAAAAGTGGAGACAGGGAGCAGGAGAGGAGGAGGAGGTGGGTGAGGAGGTTAGAGAAATTAAATGAATTACAGAGCAATTGACTGAAAAAGTGTGCAGAACATACAGGAGAGAGAGAGAAGGCGTAAAGAGATGAAATACTGTAAGGTGGATAATTATAGCTTGTGAGTAAGCAATATTAAGTGGAGGTGACAGAACAAGCACATAAATACAGTATGACAAAGCAAGACAAGATGGCTGACACTGTCAAGGCACAAGCTGGGTATCATTAATTACAAAGCAAACTTAAAGTTGACAACAGCGGCCTTTTAAGGAAAGCAGGAGCATGTAAGAGCTGCTCTCCACACTCAGGTCACTCCCAACAGTTCTTTAGATTTACTCATTTGAAAATCAAGTACATTTCTTCAACACAGACTTTTTTTGCCAGCCATTCCTGACACCAAGCCTTGTTGTTGTCTTTTCAAATATCACTTGTCACACAGCTGACAAATGGCTAAGATAAGATGGCTATTCCCCCACTGCTTTTAGAAATAAACACCAGCCTATCGGACGGGTAAATGGAGTCAGCTTTTACTCATTGCGTGAGCATTTTTTTGTCTTTATGAAGGTATATTTCATAAAATATCTGTGTGGTTTGAGGGCAGTGTCTCAATTTACAGTAAATCTCTGCCGATACAGCCTTCAACAATCCAGAGAGGGTCTTTGCACGTTCTCTCGTCTGCCCGATCATGGCCACCTTAACCTCTAAGCTCCCCTCTGATAACGTTTCATGTCACAGAGCATTAATATATCTGCGTGCCCTTTTCATAGATACATGCACACGTACGGATCACATGCATGCCCACACCACTGTGCTGCAGACCGACGTGGCCTCCAAGGCTTCACCAGTAGCGTAGCTCACCACCTACATCTCTTCATGGAAAAGGTCACACTGGCCACATGACCTGCTATTTGAAGGGGACCTGATGGATACCCAAAGCAGGCCAAGCACAAATACAAACACAATATAATTATACCCCAGGGAGATCGGTCGCATTTGCTGAACTCTGCTTGAGTGATACTCTGTTTCTTTTCAGGGGCTCGTAAAGATCCACTTACATGTTTACCCTCAGCCAGGAACTAGAATCTACAAAGGTCTAATCTAGACTAATGTAGGAAAGACTGTTTTATTGCAAACAGATTTCAAATAGAGGATATCTTCATCCTGCAAATAGACTTGGTAGCTAGATGGAAAGAGGATGAAGATCAAGCTTATCCAGGTGACTTGGTAATCTATGATGTACTCCATATACTCACATCTGTACTACATGTCCTCACCTTTCACTGCGTACTATCTGTTAAAATGAAAATCTTTAAATTGAACTGACTGGTTTGTCTCTGAAATGTAAGAAAGCAGTTAAAATTGAACATCTCAATTTCCCAGTGGCCACTGCAACATTGAGATATTCAGTTCAGAGTGATATAACACAGAGAAAAGCAGCAAACTTTACTGTTTGAGAACCTGGAAGGCACAAATCTTTGGCAGTGTTTACTTGATAAATTACTTACATGGTTAATCAATAATTAAAATTTGGGCTGCAACTAATTATTCATCTTCTGATTATGTTCTTGATTAATTGTTTGGTCTAGAAAATGGAGAATGTCTATGGCCTAAGGTCAGGAACAAACAACTTCACAGGAGCTGGAACTGCTACATTTGCTTGAATATTTGCTTAAACAATGAACTCATTATTAACATAGATCATTTTTTCATTTTTTCATTAATCGGCTAACAGCCTATCAATTATTTGACCAATCGTTTTGGAGAAAACATGAAGAAAATAAAATTTTAATGTGAACAATTTCTGGTGAAGGTTTGTCTCTTAGTTCTGCCTTCAAGTATGTACGTCACATTATGAACCATCTTCAGGTCACTTTCAGATCTACCCAAAGCCTCTTATCCATACAAGGCCTGGAAACAACAGCTGGTTGAAACGTGTCTTAAACATCCACCAAGTGAAAGAGGCTGCATGTCACCTCGACTACATCAGTAGCTGCTGAGTGTCACAGTACGTGAAAGCATCCAGAACACCTGATAATTAAGCTTATCAAACCAGCAGACGAGATTAGATGCTGCCGGAGCTTAAACCTGCATACCTTTTCTGCAACAACACCATGTTTGGTGAGCACTGCTCCACAGAAGATAAACATTAAGCATCGTCAGGCTTTAGTGTACACTGATGGTGTGTGAGGTTGAGCAATGAAGCAGGCACGAGAAGCCAAGCTCGCTACGGAGCTGTACTGGTGCGAATCAGTGATTCACATACTTCAAGAAGAAGGGGGGATGCTGCTGCTGTTCAGCACGTGAGAGTCACACCAGAGAAGGTTGTTAAACTTTGGCTCACATAGTTTATATTAACAGTTTATAGTAACTTTAGTGTTTAAACACAAAGCTGTTTAGCATTTTACATGTACTGCTTTTGATAACAAGAAAAGCTGACAACAATATCTTAGTCAACTCATCATCAATGATTCAGCTTAAATTAAACGCTGCTTTTATGAGCAGTAACACTAAACTCCAGTGTTCGTGAATCATGCAGAAAAAGTGCAAACCAACCTCAGGAACGAGTCACATTATTCTTAGTCCTGCGTGTTTCTCTGTGAATATCCACACTTATCCAAGCCTGCTCATATATGTTGGAGCACAGTCTACACAGAGCTCACTGCTCCCCTGCATGCAACACAAATCATTACGCCAAAGATGAAGCAGTGCTGTCTAACCTTACATTAATTCAGCTCAGTAAATTCAGCCTGGATGGCTTCCAAACATTTCCTCAACCATTAGATTCTCTGGCCATTACTCTTCTCTGTCTCGATGTCTGGCTTTTACACAATGCAAGAGACGCGGCTGGTCTAGTCCCTCTTCCTGTGGACATCATAGGATTGCAAACATTTTTACTAGAGATTTATTTATCAAATACAGGATGGCTACAAATTGACTAACAACAAATTCAATTTTGGACTAATCTGCTGGTTATTTTTTTTAAATAAATCAAGTGTTTGCTTCATCAGTTCCCCCAAAAAAATGACCAAAACAATCAATTACAAAAACAGTTGCCTAAAATAAATTATTTTCTATTAAAAGGCTGATTAATTATAAGAATTAGCCTTTTATAGGCTAAAATGGTAAAGAAGTCACTGAAAACAAATAACTGCAATGACAGTAAACATCAGATACAGCCCCAGAGCCACGTACTGGTTTGACAGGCTCTAAAACATCACTACAGCAGTACTATATTGTGTATATGAACAAGGTCACAAGGTGAGTGGAGCCTTAAACAAAAACCCTCCTTTAGGTTTCCAGGAAGTCTTTTTTTTTTTTTTTTTAAGCTTTGTCTCATGTTTGTGGTGTTACTGTAACTCCCTGATTCCACAGTAACCTCAGCACTGGACCAAATATGGTGTTACATCAGGCAGGGCATGTTTTTGCTATTCAGTTCCAAAGTGATGAACAGTGGACCGAGCCTTGGCCCAACTGCTCCAAGAGAAATATCTGATATAATCTGATCTACCTTTCTTGCATCACTTGGCTGGTTCGTGTGTGGGGCGCTGCAATAACAACTTTTGTCGTTTGAACAGAGATATTTCTGTGCCAAAGAAAATCACCCCACACAAGAAGCACTACAGTACTTATTTACCAAGGAGGAGACATTACGCGTCCAGATTGTGCAACGTTTACTGAGAAGAGGAAGAAAATGGACTTTTATCCAGCACAAGAAAACACATTTCCCCAAAAGTTAAAGTGGCTGTTTCACATTTTTTTGGACAAACAACATGATTCTGGTGCATTAAGACGATATTAAGACTTATTTCTCAGAGCTGCTCTTGCTCAGCTATAATGCAGCAGGCCTGGATTACAAAGAGTTCTTGCCTACATGTTGCAGCAGCAGTTGTTTGAACTTCAATTGCTCCCTCGGCTTCAGTGAAAACTAATTCACCCTGGCTCAGTATTCCCTTTACTACTGCTTTTCAGTGTTGTGTGAAGTCTGGCTTCATGGCACAGTAAGGCAGGACTGGCAACACTTCAGTGTGCTGTTAAAGTAACTTATCATTATCTTTAAAATAGTCCTGGCTTCAGAGGTCATCAGGAAACACTTATTAGTGCTCCATCAGGCATCAGACCCTGGTTCTTCACGTTATTCTTGTAAGGACTCAGTCTGTGCTGAGCCTCACTGTACAGTGAGGTGGCTGGACTCAGGTTACAAATATTAAACTGAAGACAGAAATAAGGGCTGTGGGCTGAAAACTGAAGACAGACCAGGTGGCAGGTGCAGAATTTAGTTTGATTTTAAAAAAAGTCCATAATATCTGTTCTGAGTGACCCACGCACTCTAATACCACAACACCAAAACTGGCAACTTCTAAAATGTAGAAAGTGGTTAGAAAAAGCTGCAACAGCACAAAGGATGACACCTAAACAGAAACAAACACATTATAGGGACAGAACAGGTGAGTGTGGACGCGTCTGAACAGCAGCTTTATGTTACGGGTCAAGGAGGGACCTGCTGAAACTGAGACCAGGTGGGTGGTTGCGCGAGGACACGTACCTCTTCTTCGTGGTTGGTGAATTCACTCTGCTCGTTTTCCTTCTCGATTTTGTTGTTATTCATTCTGAGTCGGACTCTTCGGCACTTTCACTGAGACTGTCTTTGTTCTTCCTCCTTGTCGTTTGTCTTGCGCTCTGCTCTTTTCTCCTCCAGGACCCACAAATGGGAAAAAGCACCGTCCGACAGACAACAGTCCGCGCGCGGCCGCTGTCCTTCCCACTAGTTTGGCCACATCAATCTGACGCGTGAAGATATCGGCTCTTTTTCTAAAAAAAAGAGAAAAGTCAGCTGTGAGCGTGGTTTCTGTGGCTGTCAGATATCCCGCAGCATTCCCTGGAAAGCTTCTCCGGAGGCTCTTATTGCTGTTCTCCAAATGAAACACAGTAAATGTTGAGGAGACTGCGCCGCAGGCAAACTTCTCTTGCCATCTCCGTGTGAGGCAGGCAGGGAGGGAGGGGTGGATAGATGGAGGGATGGAGGGAGGGGTTTGGGGCAGGGTGGGGTGGGGGGTGGGATGCACCGTCAGCTGGGCGTTATCAAGTTTTATCAAGTGCCAGAACAGCGACTGTGGAAAATCAGTGCCCATCACCAATCACCTCATGAACCAGCCGAGTGTTATTTTAGTCACTGACACATTCCTGCAATATTTTCTGTCTGTGCTGGCTCATGTGTTGAGTCTTCCCTCCTGTGTGATTATTTATATGCAGTGTGTGTAATTATAATGTGCGTGTAAGGACAGATCAGAGCTGGGGCTGAGAGTTTCCAAATACTCAGGTGAGGAGTCCAAGTCCTCCTGGTCCAAATACTTCTGACATTTCCTATCTTTAACTCACTCTGATGACCTGAAAAGTGTCAGATTTAAAGGAATAGTTCCACATTTTGGGAAATATGCTCAGAAGAGTTACATCAGAAGATTGATGGGCCAAGCTGGCAGCAAGGAAGGAAACAGGCAGCTTTACAACAAGACTCCAGACTTACTGTCATTTTTACAGTTGGGCTGTATTTTGTTTTGGAAATTGTACGTTGACACAGTCTGAATAAAACACTGGATGAATAAACGTATTTAAATGTGAAAACAACCTCAGCAACGTGTTTCTGTGAGACGTTAACACTAAATTACATTTCATGTTAATGAGTCAAATCATAGATACACAACAGTGTTATTTGTAAACTGATTATGTGCCGTTAACATTATAGATGAAACTTATGGTTAGTTAACTCACACAAACTAAAGTGCTTGTCTTTAATAGCTGTATTTTTTATATTTGACTGATTGCTCACTTGATAGTGATCAGGAAGTAAAGGTTTGCCACGTCCATATACGTGTACACAATTTTATATTTTAACCTGTTCAATCTTTAGCCAAGCATCTGACATCACAAGAGTTTGTTACCAGGCACCTTAAAATGTAATTCATCATCTGTGAAGACACACAGACAATTATCAACCTGAATCTTTATTAAATGTCATGTGGCTCAAAGGTACTTTAGTAGTTTTATGGTTTGAGGCAACTAGTTCTCCTCAGACTTCACTGATACAGCCCATTTCTGTTTAAATTTGTGGATGTAAAGATCTACTGGAGACAACACCCGTAAATTACTCGAGGCTGAAATATCAGTTGCACTAAGCTCAACCAGAACTATTTGATTTATGACCTTAGAGTTGGGAAACATCCAGGCCCTGAAGGTATGGAAGTGATGTCTCAACAACAGTGGAGCTGAGCAAACACTACAAATTTTACTGGCACACCTATTATTGTCTACAGTGCAGGGCGCAAAACCGTCTTAAAAGCAGTGATCAGGTGACAAGGTTTAAACGCTCCCCCATTTCAAAACATTTATTTTGAGCAACTGCCTCACTTTGTATTTCATGATGAAAAGTTCAGGAGCTGACAGTAGCTCGGTGGAGGAGACTTTGACTATATGTTGCATGACATTTATTGCACAGGACAGACGCTCACATTTTGTGACAGCCAGTGCAGAAAACACAGCAAGTCATTCTTGCTGAACTTGCACCTCAAATATCAACAAAAGAAGGAAAAACAGTCATTGTGGATCGGTCTTAGAAACGTGTGCTCTTTCCCCTCCTCGATCGTGTCTATATCAATTACACCACATCTGAAGCATGCACAATGAGGAAAGGACATGGCAGATTCTTTTATGCTGATGAGAAGCAGTTTGGGAAAAGGAGAGAGGGAGGAGGGTCGTAGAGCCTTCGAAGCAGATAAAAATGGAAATGTTCCCCTTGCTGTTCACTACCCCTGAATCAAAGCTTCCTGCTGGAGTCTGGGGAACATGGAGGGGGAGGAGTGGTGGGAAGGATCAGGAGAGGATAGGAGTTAGGGGGAGAGAGGGGGAGATGTCCCAGCTGTGTTTGACAGGTCTCAGGGCTGAGCTGTGTGGTCTGATGCTCGGAGAGGGAGGGCGGCCCCCACAAAAAAACACAAAGACACACACACACCGGGATGGCGGAGGTGGGGGGGGGACAGAAAAGCAGCTAGGAGCCAGTCTGGTCACGGCGTTGTGGGCAACATGTCAGCAAGCTTTGACATGGTCCAGCCTTACATGAAGATATCTGTGTGTTATCTGGGGGGACTGCTAGCTGAAGCAAAAGCAACAGTGTTGTATAAACTGGCTGATACGGTTTCGTTGTCTTTGATTTTCTGTGACACCCGCAGGAATTTACTGCCTGAAAAAGTCACACTTGGCTAACTATACATTTTAGGTCCTGCAAACTCTAATAGACAATGATTTATATTGCAACACATAATGCAAAGTCACTCTATGTGGATATGTTTATGTCTAGGCCTCGAATATAATTCAGTCTTCCCATTTTCAAATGTTATTTCCAAAAAAGAGCTTTGTGTGGCCTAAACAACTAGAGGCAGAGACATTAACAGTAAAGTGTCAGTGAGCTTTAGAGGTGCTAGGAGGCAGGTTTTCATTGGACAGAATCAAGATAGCTGCTTCCTTGTTTCTAATCTTTATATTGAGCTATGCTAAATAGCTGCTGTAACTTCTTATTTACTAAGACTGGCATTGATCTTCTCAGGCAACATACAGCAAGAAAAACTAATAAGCATATTTTCTAAAATGTCAAAGCATTGCAGTAATAAAAAAACCAGAGATCATTTGTCTTCTAGGTAACAGACATATCAAGCCCTGTACATGGCAACAACTTCTCCTGAAACAAAGGCAGGACTAAAGATTGAGACACAAATCAGATTATCCAATACCATCTCCTGGATCACTGACTCACAGCTAAAAGGCCACCTACATATGAACACCAGCACAACAATCTATGGTGACACAACGCCAATGTATTGACTGGCGGTGGATTCCCGAGGGAGGACCCATGGAGTTTTTGCTCAATCGGTTGTGAGATGACTCACAACGTGTTGTGTTGTCTGCTTCTCTTTTTCTTTTTCTTCTTTTACACTCTCTCTACACTCCTGCAACTCGATAGCAAATCAAAGTCCTCGTCATTGCACCTCACGGTTACTAACATCCTCCAAAACAACCAGAAGAAAGGCGAGGAAGAACAATGTTGCAATCCATCTAGGGGTCATCTGTAAGAACAAGCAGGCCTGCCCTCAGACCTGACAGCAGCTCTGTGTTTGGCACAGCAACACACTTCACCCTTTTGAGTGATGTGGGGTAAGTGGCTCTTATTGGGCTTAGTGCCAGGCCATTCCATTCCTTTGACTTACTGATACGCTGCGTTCCTCCCTTATGCTTAGTGCCCTTTGATCTTCCTCTAAGATCACTAATGAGCAATTTGTGGTCAGACTGACCTGCTCTAATTGGCCATGGGAGGCTTGCTGCTTTGTTTCACTTTGTCTTTTGCAGTGGTTGCCTCACAAACCAAAGCTGTTTATTCAACCTCTCATTAAATGACAAAACCAGTAGAACTTGAAGTGTGTTTTTAACTGTTTAGGTTGTTCTCTTTTCTCTCCATCCTTTCAAGTAGTGTCTGTACAGCCTGCAGAGTTTTCTGCTTGCATGCCTCTCACTGCAAGACATTCTTCAACTAATAATCTACAGCCACACTAAAGACTCTTTTAGGGGGTAAATGTGGCTTTGTGAGCCGAGCAGATGCAGTGACCTTTTATTAACCTTGAGCATCGTCTTGAGTAACACAACACACGTTAATCTGCCTTTCCGGTTCTCCAAAACCTGCAACTTTAACGCCACAGATGACAGGACTGGACACAGTGTGGTTGTTTATAGTGAAGATAAGCATGGAAGCCCTAGGTGATTGTCTAGGTCCAATAACATTTCATCAAACAAGACAAGCTCTTCCTCAACAATGTTGGTGTAGTGTGTCAGCATGGACTGCAGTGATGGGCCTACCAGCATTTCTATTCACTGGAAACCTTAGTTACACTAAGCCTCCCAGGCACTGTGCCCGAGTTGAGCCCATATCAGTGAACACAGTATGTTCTGCGCCACTTACTGTCACTCACCAAATACCCACAGGAAGACGTGCAAGCCTGTGCCAGGAAATATTCCCTCAAGAGCATGTCACCTTATAAGCTTAAGTGTCTTTTTGTTTAGGGTATCTTTGTTATCTGGACCAGCAGCTGATTTCAGGTCAGATTACCCTAATTCTTGAGGCAGACATCTGGGATATAATGCATGTTTCAGTAAAATCAGCTTAGTGCCTGTTGTGTTCCAGTTGTTCCTCAACAAAGTATATTTGTTGCACGGGTTCCTGGTAGAGACGATTCAAAAGTTGTGTAATTAAGTAGGTTTTTTTTTTTTTTGTTCAGTAGCGAGGCAGGACGTACTAGGACGGGGTCATTTCATGCAACTGTGTGTTAAATCTGAAAAGCCATGCTGGGAAAACTGCTCTGAACAAAAAGAAGAGCTCAACTCATTAAACCCCCTTTCTCTCGTCTCATATGTAGAAAACTCCTAGTTGGGTCAATATACAGGAACACTAGAAAGCTTCTGTCATGAACCTGTCCCATAGGCCTTCACGGCTCAGTGGGCAGAGGAAAGGTTAAGTATAGGCCATACTACATACATCTCTTAGTCTTAAATTCCTAAATGTTGACACACATCTATGTAATGGACTATAATGTTACCCCTGGATGCTGTTGCATAGGTAAAATGTCTTACAACAGGTCAAAGGGAAATATATAAAGTTATATAATCTCTTTTGTTGCACAGTGGAACCAATAAAAAGTTAAAGTAAAACCTGGTTCCTGAGGTCTTTGTCTTTCCCGTCACCTTTAATCAAACTGGATGTGTGTTGGCTTTCTGCAGTGTGCTTTATACCACAGGATGTGGATTGTACATTAACCTTCCTTACAGTGATTATTAATCTTCTACTGTTGATTTTTTTTTGATTTCTAACTTTTTTCTTTCTGACATTTTTGTGCCAGGTTTGTTTTGTGTTTACTATGATGTAAAAAACCCAAAGACAACAGAACAGTTGGAATACAGTACGTTCTTTGAGATTATGTCTATGAACATACAAACATCTGTTTTCCAGCATATGACTTCTGCCATGCTCACAAAAATCAAACAGCCCAGGTGCAGAAAATGCAAAACTAAGCATTTACAGTCATTTCTGCAGCTCTGTGAGACAGCACTGCTGTAAATGACAACATCAGCATGTTAATGTGCTCTCTGACATGCTGATGTGAAGCAGATATAACGTTCACTCTCTTTGCTTAGCATTGGCTAATTAGCAGCTGGGGTTAATGGGGATGTCAGTCGTTCTGAAGCATTTCAACATAATCTAAAGTATTAGGCTTTGTCCTCTGAGCAGCAGCTGAGATACTTCAGTCTGCACCAAAGAGGTGGATCACGCAAACTGACTGGCACTGCCATCCACAGAGCCAAACCATGAGAGTGGTTAAAAAGGCATGACATCCAGTCGTTCTAGGTCCCTGCTGAGATGAAATTAATTATTTCTGTGGGATTGCAATGGAAATCACTGTGGCCTATAGGTCACATTTCACTTTTCAAAGGTGGAGTGGACCTGGTTGCAAAGGTCAGCTGTCAGAAAGCCTTTATCCTACCAAACCAACCGGTGGCCTGTTTGAACATGACTGACTGCACACAATCTGAACTGCATGTGCTGCTGAAACCACAAACTATAAACATGCATCAAAGAGTAAGAACTGGTATGACTTTCTCCCAAAGGTTTCTAAATCGTGGATGGGAATTTTTGGTTTACTTGTGTTTTACAGCTACCTGCTCAGTATCTGATGCTGCATTACAAACTAAAATCTCATGCTCCTGTGTGTATTTATGATAAGACATTATTGACTCTTCAGAGAATGCTGCATAATGAAGGCAAGGCCAAATATTGAATCGAAATAATGCTATGAAAAGAAACTGCAATGTAAAATTCTGCGTTAACAAATGACGGGAAGGCTGGATAATTCAGTTTCATAACAGCCCAGAAAGGAAGAGGTATAAATAACTATTTCCAAATATAGATCAACATTTGAACTTCCTTTCAAATTCCTGCCATGACTTGCTATCATCACAGCCATTTTGTCTCTGTAAAAACCCTCCACAGATTAAAAGGCCACACTTGCCCCCACCCCCCGTGAGGTCCTTGTCGCTCTGCACATCCACGCAGCTGTCCCCAGCTTCTCTCTTCCTTGTCATATTAAAGTAAACTAGCACTTTGGCAACACCCCAGAATAAAATTGATGGTAGAGGAAAAAAAAAGTGAGAACAGAAAAAAGCCTAGACGTGGCCCCGGCTGCTCTTCACTGCATGACATAATTAGCCCCTAGTTGATGTGGACTCCTCGTGGGACTCCACCATGACATGTTCAAATGTGTATTGGCAGTGTGTGACACCAGCTGTGGACCTCCTACAGGGAGCTGCTGTACTGTGCAGCACCCTGCCCACTGAGCATGACACCAACCCTTTAAACCCTGAAGAGCTGCAGCAGTGGCCTTCAGCTTGTTTTACAGCCAGAGGGTTTTAACTGCAGCAACTCTCAAATGTGACATCTGAACTTTATGTCAGGTGTTACAGGCAATGATGTGCTACGGACTCTCCACCACACACATCCATCCACACCCAAAATCAAGAGCCTGTGGCACAGATGGGAGCAGCACCCGAGGGGCTGGGGGTGGCAGCAGAGGACATTATTCAGACACATCCTGCAGTAGAAATCCTACTTATAACCACACCCGTGTCAATTACAACGAATCATGCACTGTGTGGAATTCCCACTGTACCAGCAGCACCAATTTGGCAACCCCTGGTGGGAGCACACAGGTCTGGCAACCCACCAAATCCAAGATGTGGACTACCACACCCATAGATATCTTTTAAGCATCACTTCTGCTCAGTGATTGTACTTTTAAACAATAAATCAACAAACTGCAACAGTCACCAGCTCAGTTGACATTTGCTTTGACTATTTTCAGCTCAGAAACTTGATTTTCTGATTATTTTTAGCACATGACAATGTAGATATTTTTAGCTGTATTATTATTAAATACTGTTTTAATTGGATGCTCTGTATCAGCTGATGAAACTGCCTTTGGAGCAGAGGGGTACACAAACCTGCTCAACAAAAAAAAAAAAACAACCCTAAAAGCTTCTTCAGAACCTTTACTGCAATATTTCTACGTTCTTCTTAGAACAGGTAGAAATCTAGATTAATATAACTGATTAACATTAAAATGGCACAGTGCATTTACAATTTAAGGTCCAAAATACATAATAAATATTCAGAAATATGTTGAGGTGAAGATAATATGATATATTCCTCATGTGCAGGGAGAAATGTTGAGTACTTTCAAAGCTGGAGGTAATCTATGAGACATAAGTGGCCACAGATGCAAATTGAGGAAAATGTTAAAGCTTCTGGTCTCTGAGAGTGCAGATGCCTTGGGGTGCAGAAGGTTTGATCCCCCTGGATCGATGTTAGTTTCTCACAGGCGTGCTGCTTCCCTTCACCGTCTTCTTCAGATGGTGGTAATTGGGCAGAATCTTCATGAGGAAGTCGAGCTGCAGAGTCTGAGGCTGCAAGAGACAAATGCATCCCATCCCTGGTTACACAAATCTGTTCACCAGGCAGACAAAGAACATCATGACTCACAGCTACAAACCAGCCTCAGAACTAACCTGTGGCTTTTCGCTCTGCACACGTCTGATGCAGTTTGAACCATATACAACCGTGTTCTCCGGCACAGCCTCACATGTGTTGATGTGGCAGCACGCGCCGATGATGCAGCCGCTGGTCAGGATCACGTTTCTCCCAAGATCAGCTGGGATTTAATATTAGATCAAACATGTATGAGAAAAATACATAAAAGGAACCTGGAAGGAAAGGCTGGGAAATAAGAAGATCCACACTGTGACAATATAAACTGATCAACTCTGAGATGTTGCATTAACTGACAGTTTGCGTCGTAATATTGATCTCTTTATTATCTTTGGGTGTATTGTCTATGGTCTCACCAATCAATAAGCAGAACAAATTCAGTTAGTATTTCTGAATATTTGTCAGGTATTAAATGTGAATCACGACACAGTATATACACTGACACAGGTATAAAAATACATGCTGCACAGGAAACAGGCACAGGAAGTGAACTGATTAATGTACTTACCCTTTGACTCAATCACATTGTTGTCTCCAATTTTCAAAGCTTGAGAGACTGCGGTAAAATCATTAAGGGTTAAAACCTATAAAGTTGCATTTTTAAATGTCACTTCAGCCTGAAAAACACATTTGGCTGCTGGTCTCAGAAATTTCAATAAATTGTCATCAACATTATACACTGAGCAGGACTTTTTAAGTAGAAAAATAAGTGACAGTGCCATCTGCTGGACAAATTATGCAATGGCAACATTTTTTCTAAATTAGCTCATACAAACTAAATTCTTGTTACTTGTTCAGTTACTGTATCAGTCTAGTGCTGCCTGGTATTTCAATATTGGTGCTTGAATTGTAAAGGATACCACACCCAACTTCAAACACATTATTGGTCCCAATAGTCATGGTCTTTGGCTCAACTCCCTCAGTGTCTGGCATTATATTCTCTGGATAACTACAGACACAACGCATATATGAGAGAATGACTCAATAGAGAAATTAATAGACACACACAGAGAGAGAGAGAGAGAGAGAGAGAGAGAGAGAGTCTACCTGTTAATAATAAGAACCTGCTCCTCTATTAGGTTCCCCTCTCCAATGATTATAGGCCCAGCTTCTGCTATGATCCGCGCTTTGGGGTGGACAACTGTTCTAGGTCCTGTAAAGATGTAAAGACTGTACAGGGTCATTCATTTAGCGCACACAGCAGCTGGACGGAACAAATAACAATGGCGCTGAAAGCAATGACTCACCAATAGTCACATCTCCTCTTATTTCACTTTCAACACACACAACAGCCCCAGCTGCAATTTTCGCACTAAAACAACAGAGATAATGACAGAAATCACAGAATCTCCATAATTAGCCTCTGCGCAACCAGTCAATCAATCAATCAATCTGGGTGTTCCCTATTAAAGATCAATATTTCTTTCCTACCTGCTAACACTGTTAAAAAACGACCTGATATCTAATCACGTACCTTTTCTGTGCCATTATTTGCTTGCTGGCGTCCGACATCCTTATGATGATGAACGAATTGATCGAGAATTGATTATTAATCCCGGTTCAGAGCTCAGGTTTGATTGCGTCTGTCTGAAAACATCAACCTGAGCCTTTGCTGCCCTCCGCTGTATTCGAGGATACTGCAGTATAATCCACTGCTGCTGCTGTTTCACCTCTTACCCTTCATGCTCATTAGCAGCTAATACGCTTATATTTCATCTTGTTATATATATAAATGTATTTACAATTTATAAAATAGTCAAAATAATCAAAACATCTGTTTATTATCAGTTTTTTTTAGACATTAAAATGCATATAATTACATTTAAACAACACAAAGCTTTCAATTTCCTTAAACAGGTTTTGTTTTAGTTTTTATTTCTTGTATCTTTTATCAGACAATTGAGTCTTGTCAGGTTACTGCAGTACAACGTGTCTCCTGCAGGGAGCAGTAACTACCAACCAGTAGGAAGAAACTCATCCTTACAGGAAGAGAAAACAGCCTGTGCCATTTGATTTAATCTCCACAAAATAAACTCACTTTCCTGCTGTTGAAGTCAGACCAAGACAAATCCACGCACATGCCCCTAAAATTAGATAATTACAACATGGACTGCATTTAACAGGATATGTTGACAACACATGTCGGGCAGAAAATCTTTCGCCCTGCACATTGAATTTATGCGTAAACTGGGTCATTTTTCCAAAAACAGGCTGGCGCAAAATCAAAAAGTGCTTAAAGGTTAAAGATGTGAAGTGACGGTGTCGTGTTAAGCCTACGACTTTTATTTTTCTCCCGGAAGTGCTGAGCATCACTTTGTCTGACTTGACCATGGTTGAGTTGGGGACAGCGCGTCTGTGCGTTGGAAGGAGAGAGAATCGGCTCATCGACAGAAAAGTGCGCAGCGGGCAGGAGCGCCTGAGCCCTGTGTGAACTGTAGTTACCTAAAATAACAGAATGTCCTGCTCATATGTTCATTACGGTTTAGCAGCTGTCTGAAACACTGGCCAGCTGTGGTTTTTTCCCGAGTGGGAGTGCGATATAACAGCGTTGGTGAACTTCGTGCGTCGAGCTTGGTTCAACTTTGTGGAAATATGTAACTGTGACCAATGAGCCTGTAACATGGAGCAGTCGGACACTTTGGACATAGAGTCACTGAAGGTAAGTTTCCAAGCACTAAGAAGCCCAGTTGATACCATGTTAATGAAAGAAGGAATAATTAGTGAATAACAAATGACACGTTGAGCACGAAGAGTTTAGGTTTTAAAGTTGGTTTATCAGACAAATGTAGGAAACTATTTATAAATTCTGTGTTTTTCTGTTCTGATGCTTAAATTCAAGTTTTCTGTTAATTCTTCCTGCAACAGGTGCATCCTCTGCTTAAAAATCCCAGCTGATTAAAGATGCATGTAAACTGTCTGTGCACTCCCTCCGTCTTGCAGTAGTTGCATTTCTGTCCAGGCTGGAATATGATGAATAATAACCAGTGACCAGCACTTACACACCTTCATGACGCCTGCCTTCTTTACACAGCTCCCTCTTGCACTCCATCTAATACTGTATGCATTGTCCTCTTCAAGAATCTCACTAATGTGACAGCTTATGAATATTCTGCCTGTATGGTTTCTCATTATAATTCCAGTCTAACAGGGCAGGCAGTAACTGATGGGTACAGTATATGCACCTCGTC
The DNA here is from genome assembly GCF_900324485.2 of Mastacembelus armatus. Classification (NCBI taxonomy): domain Eukaryota; kingdom Metazoa; phylum Chordata; class Actinopteri; order Synbranchiformes; family Mastacembelidae; genus Mastacembelus; species Mastacembelus armatus. The sequence goes on along the minus strand of NC_046650.1, from coordinate 13,333,896 downwards.
TCCTCTCTGCGGTGCGAACCGCGGCTCCGTGTGTGAAACCCACACAGCAGAGCTGCTGTTTGGCATGCACTGACCAGCTATACACACACACACAGCTCGGGGCTCAGTGTCTGGGTCATGCTTATCAGTCAAGAAATCACCTCTCCTCTCACTGGCTCTGAAATGATCCAGAACCTCCCACTTAAACTTGCAGACTTGTCACTTTCAGCTAATTTGTGCTGTTTAATGTGAGTTTTTATTCTGCAGAAGCTGATTTTAAAGTCGAAGTATCTTCTCCAATTAAAGCAGGTTTTAAGGATGCTTTGTGACATTACTTTTCTTGATGAAGCAGTGTTCATCTGGGACCTCCACTGTGCATTCAGCTGATGAATGCAAATGAAGCCTATGGGGTGCTGTCCAAAAATGGCCCTGTTGGCTCTCCGAGGATTTGCTGGGGATTAGCAAGGAAAGCTAGTGTACTGTAGAGAAGTGTCGGGCTGTTTACATCAGCAGTTTGTCATCTTCCCCCTCAGAAAGAGCAATCATCAACACGGGAGTTACAGCTGTACACATTCAAGACTTAACAAAAGCAGCTCTTGATGTTACTAAATAATGCAAAGGTCAGATGCGCAGCATGCAATTGAGAGTTGTTGTACATTTTCTCAATTTTTCTCAAGTGTTATCGGAAGTGGAGCCGCATGTAGCAGCAAAAGTAAATCCTGGCTGAAAAGCTTCAAACGGCCTGTGATGTTCAGTTTTGTTGGCTGTGTGCTCTGATTGAACATCCGCGACCTTTTGTTGCTCCAGACTTATTGGAGATCTTTGATCCCCGCCAGCCTCACACTTACAGTGGAGTTGCCTTGTTGCTTTCAGTCGGAGGAAGTGCACTGCCATTCATCCATAAAGAAAGGGCAACCACGCTGCAAAAGATAAAGCCATTGACAAGCTCCATTGCTATTGTAGCTCCACCAGAGATGATGGAGCCACAGAAATTGGATTTCACATCTAAGTGGAGTGACTATTGACAGCAGCACCATCAGCCACATCCTCAATTGTCATATCAACAAAATGTGAAATGGTAACATTGATGCACTGACTTTCACATTTATAATTGGCTTTGCTTGTTGCCGTGATGTGTTCAGGCTCCTGTCTGATTATATTTTCTGTCAAACTAAAAGGTCCACAGCACCTAAATAAATAGGCGGCTTTAATAATGTATGCCAAACTTGTAGGATGATTGTGTATCAATTTTTCCTGCTTCTGCCTCATCGATGGTGCAGTATTTATATGGAGGATTGATGGGTTCAAGCTTTACAGTCATTAGTGCATCTGAACTGTACCTCCAGCTGAGGAAGCCCAGTGGGACTCCTGCAGCGTCGCTGAGTCAGGGAGCGCTCACAGATTTGCTGATTAACATTATCAAGCATTAATAACAGCTCATTTTCTTTCATTAGGGGCTTCTCAGCTGCTTTTTGCTGCCTTTGCAGCATGTCACTGTTTGATCAAAACAGCATGTGGAAGATCACCCTCTATGTTAATTGGTGAAGATGAAGCACGCTGGCACTGGGAAGAGACTGACGGATAATTGCTGGCTTTGGCTGGATCCTGCTGTCAAAAGCTCCGGGGACAACCCCCCTCTAAGTAAAAAGAAAAGTGACAGTCAGATCGCAGCACAAAGTTAAAGGGACTGATGAAGTAGCAATGAGAAAAATGGTTATGTAACAAATCCACGACTTTTCCAGTGCACTGCTACTGCGTGATCTTCAGCAATAACAGTATTTATGTTATTGTATCTTAGACAAGCAAGTTACTGTGTAGGTGTTTAGTATCTATTATTAGAAGCTACTGCACACGCAATCAGGACTGCAGGTGGTGAACCACCCGTAGTTTTGTGTAGACTTTAGTGTGTGATATTCTGTTGACATTTATATCGAGCGTACTAGAGGAAAATTTGATAATTTCATCACAGACAGAGCAGCACAACTGTGCCTGAAAAAGCCTGTGTGGATGCAGACTCCAGGCACTTAGAAAAATTGCTGGACTAGAAAAGTGTGATTTTTGTCTGAGTGGAGAGAAAAAGGGCCTTTAGACTTCTGTGACTCCAAGAGTATGCAGTTTAATAAGGACAGAAACCTCCATAAACCCAAAGCTTTCACAAGAGGTTATGACGTACTCATGAAACCACATCAGATTTTTTGTTAGTAAAACCCTTTTCACTTTCATCCAGTACTCAGGGGGCTTGAGGTTCTCAATCTTTCCTGCATGTGCTCCTTCAACATAAAGTCTGCTTGTATTTCTAATCACAAGATACGTGTCTACGAGTTAAAGCTACATGAACTTTAAGATTCAGAAAAATTGCTAAACTTCTGGATTTGAGCTCAGGCTGATAAATTGGTTGAATCTTTGGTTTGAGGGTTCGTTTGTTGTAGCTATTCTCAGTTTAGTCATTTTTACAGTTTATTAAAAATCTGTATATAAATAAAGGGGGAGATTTGTGCTTCAGCTGTGTGATGTTTGCCAACTTTTAAGTGTCCACCTGTGCCTACAGAGACCTTCGACTGACTACTGCTTATTTTATATTATCAATAACAGTAAAAATGCAAAATATTAACAGCAAGTTTTTTGAGGCTGTTATTTTCCAGTAACTCTGTTGCTTTATAATGACATTACACATTAAAAAGTCATTACCAGCCATCTTAAAAACTAACTTAAACTGATAAATGATCTCCATCATGGTCTGCCATGCCCGCACAGCTTGCTATGTAATCAATACTTTGTTTCTTAAAAGTCAAAGTAGTTTCTCACAGCTGCTGCAGCTGGACATCTCAATCAGCCCAGTGCAGCGTGTTTGTTCGAGTCAGCTGTGACCAGCATGCAGAAATGACAGATTTGACGAAACGCCAGGCGCTACACACTCCTCCATTTGCTCCATGAATAACTGAGCTTTAGGCATGACTCCACCAGGGTAATATATGCATTAAAACTCTTGCAAAGAAATCACAGCATCCACTAGTGTTGGGAACAGTGGGTTGCCATAGAAATTACAAGTGCTGAAGTTTCCCCTAGCAACAGTGGATAGAAAATAGACCAAATCTGTCGAGCAGTGAAATGGCTGTAGGCTAAAAGATTGGTTTTAAACAGTTTTGAGTGTGTCTTAGGTTTCAGTTAAGTGTAACAATGTTAGAAGTGTCTTAGAGATGACCTTGAAATCCAGCAGTAGCTCAGTTGGAGGTTTTACTGTATGTTGTGTGTAAGGCATCTTCCTTTGCTCTGGAAAGTTGTAGTGGTGTAAAAGTCTTCTGTGACACTACACTGAGTTTATATTCAGCCTCTGTGTAAGCACCTCTCAAAACGCACTTGTCCCTCAGCTGTATCGCTGGTTTAAATTGGAATCACTGACATTTCTAGGCCAGCGTTATGGGTCATTTGTATTTGCTGCAAAGTCACAACATCCATTTGTGAGACATCTGCCACCAATGGCAAATGCGACTTAAACTGCTCGTCCAAGGAAACAGTCACTTAAAGAGGAAATTAAGTCGTGAGGCTGTGGAAGAGTTTTGTTAGATGCTATGTTTAAATTGTGCTTATAAATACACTTATAGTTGCATCAGTAATGGGAAGGATCTGGAAGGTTTCTGCTATAAAATGTTAGAAAATCCTAAGGAAGGTCCCTTTCAGTTCTTCCGAATCCACCTTTTGGCTAAATATCTAAAAATGCAGGTGCTTCTATGAATTCATGGGCAGCATGATGGGCATATGACTATTTTTGGCACCTGCCTTTTACCAGCAGATCCACCACACACTGCCTGATTCACACTGTTACACAATTTTACCAAACTGCTTTCAGTGAGTGTTTGTGGTTTTATATTCATGACAGACTGACTGCAGACTGTAATACTGTGTCCTTGGCTTGAGTTAGGCATGTATTACATATTACTGGGGTCTCTCTGGGGAAAACTCTACACAGGTATGCCAATTATGGTGTGCTTTGTGCAATCGAAGTATTTTATACAGGGATGATAGATCATTAGTTGCTCCTATAGAGACTTTCAGATAATTTGACACAATAAAACATTCTGCTGCTGCTGGACATTTTATGTTGATTTATATGAGCACATGCTTTGCTTTAATCACTATTTATGTAAAAGATAATGATGCTGGGCCACCTCTGTGTGAATCCTCCCAACAACAGCAGAGCAGACTATTTCAGAGCTCTGCTAGCCTCACTCCCTGTGATGGGGAATTTCACACTGTCAGCTCATGGTCACGATCTGCTGGAGATCAGCAACTGCTCACCCTCACCTGCATGACTGCACATGACAGACATCATCCCCTCTGATCTCAGATCAGAGCTCCCATGTAGCAGCTTCTCAGCGTCAAGCAGCCACTTAGTTACTGGGCCAGTGTAGGGAACATTTTCTGGTATCTCCATAATTCACCTCCTGTTTTCATTCGTATCGAGTGGAGAAAAAAAAAGCAGCCTGTAATCTATTCATAATATCACATTTTCACATCTAAGGACTGTAATTTTTATTAAAGTCAAGGACTGACTGTTCCATGGCAACCATCTCCAGCTGTTTCACATTCCCCACTAAACCTTAGTGTGCACAGCACGTGAAATATTCTCCTGTGAAAGGTCGATGGGCAGTAACATTATAAAGAGTTCAGCCCGAGCGGAGCAGTAAACAGGACGGCTGCAGGAAGCTGTCACTCATGGTGACTTTCTCTCTAAGCAGTTTGACAAAATGTCAACAAGCAATTAGCAGTGAAAACAAAGCGGCGACATGCTATTAAATTCATACAAATTAATTTTCATTCCACATAAATACAGGTACATAAATACAAGCAGAAATGTCAAGCACTTCGCTGTCCAGTAGTACAACTTACATTAATCACAATGATTAGTCTGTTAGCATTTAGATTTGGCTGCACATTTTTTTTTGTTTATTGACTTTAAAAAGTGTAAATATGCTGTTCAAGAGCTTTTCCACCTCTGGGCCAGCTATTCCCACAACTGATCGCTAACTTCTAATCGATAAATCTTGACTGATGATCCTCCTTTCCGACAGTGGAATGAGTCTCAGCACCTTTTGGCTTTTTCTTTTGTTTTCAGAATGGGGACTCTGATTTGGTATCTCTTTTAATAAAACAAAGTCACCCTAATAACCTGTCTGTTATGCAGCCAACTTGATGAATTAGGCTGCTGGTTGTTCAATTTCTAAAGGTATGAAGACCCAGTGTACCCACGTATGTCATCACAAAGGTTGGAAAACAATGAAAACTACTTACAATCCTCAAACAACACTGCAACTTGCACTCAAAAATTGATTTAAAAATCAGTGCCTAGTATACCACGGACTGAAGAAATCCCTTCTCACTCCATTAAATTACAATGCATGGATGTTTCAGGCTCTAGTAATCCCACAGTTTACATTCTTCCCAGGTTTTCACCTTTTCTGCTTTATGTAGTAGCAGCACTTTTCAAAAACTGTAAAGTCACACAGCCATGCCTCAGCCCAGAGTCATTTGCAGTGGTGCTTGCAAGGTAACAACCACTCACAATATGTGATCGCTTCAATGGAGTGAATATATCCTTGACAGGCAGCTAACATAAAGGCTCCTGTGTGTGTTTGTTTTTCAGATTACCCAGGAGCAGTTTATCCTCGCATCCCAGTCCCTGCACCTCCAGCGACCAGGCTGTGATGCCGTGTACCCAGTGGGTCTGTACGGCTGGAGGAAAAGATGCCTCTATTTCTTCCTGCTGCTGCTCCTGGTCACCATGATAGTTAATTTGGCCCTCACTGTCTGGATCATAAAGGTCATGAATTTCTCAGTGGTAAGTACAGCACAGCATTTTAACATTAACTGTTCAGATTATCGCTCTCTCGCTGCTGGTACTGACAACTAGGCTTTCCTGGAAAAAGATGTGTTTTCCATCCAGAAAATATTCCATTTTAAATGATGTAAAACCAAACGTGTGACAAGCCTGGAGCTGGTGAATGTTTGACATCTTTGCTTGATAAATGAGCAATGAATTTAATTACAAATATTTTGGATGATTAATTTTTCTCAATTGACAATTCATTACTCAAAGGGGCAAGAGGTGCACAAAAAAGGGCACACACACACAAACTGATGGATAACACTGTGCCAAATGATTCACTACAGAAATCTCTCTGTTATGCTGATTGCAAATTGCAGGGAAGGTTATGAAGGATTATCATTCTGCTAATTCCTTAAATATTAAAAAGGGATTGAAGTCAAACTAAAATATCAGGTCAGAAAATTAAAACAGTAGCAGACACTGAACAATATAACAAAGACTTGAAATGTTCACAGAATGATGGAAATAATAATATATATGATATAAGAATATAAATGTAACAGACATCACCTCTCGTGTTGTGTGCTTTGTAGACTCTATATTTGATAAAGAATTAGAAAAGACTTGGCGGCAGGACCGGCTGACACACACGTGTTAATCTTAGATCAAAAACAAACAGGCAGATGCTGTGGGCTCCTGTGACATTTTCAGGGACAATACACACAATTTACCATTTTGTCAACAAACTCTTGATGGCAGCCCCCCCCCCCTTCCCAAACCCCCATGTGACGGATGCGTCCCAAGATTGTTGCTATCACTCCTCGACTCCTTCGCCTCGCATCAGTCTGTGTCATGAGTAAAAGACCTTATCAGTGCTGTTGGTGTGGTTCCAGAAAATCTAGTCTGCTGCTCGCAATCTTTCAGGGCTTTGCAGGCTCAATAAGGAAACGCACACCACACTACACCCTATTTTACCAGTATTATGGTCCTTTGGAACAACTATTCTATGTCCTGATGACCAAAACTAAAGGAGTTATGGGAAATATTATCAAAAAGGCATATAACAGCATGTCAAAAAGGAAGTGAAAAGCAACGGCGAGCTGTAAAGCCAAAAGTCTCTTGAGTAGAAGAAAACTCATAAGAGGCAGAAAAGTCAAAATTGGAAAAAGTCTCCATCTGCCCCGGGTTATTTTCTCAGGCTTAAGAATGCTCCACTTGAGACATTACACAGCTGTTTTACAGGCTGAGAAGGGTCCTCCATGACTAGTAAACTGTATGTCCAAAAATCAGTAGAGATGTCCTTGAAATTACTTTCATACTGGTAGCTTAAAAAAGACGCCTGGCTAAGAAATCCCTGATCCAGATCACAGTACAAATAAAAGGATTATGTCCTTTAAAATTAATGGAAATGTTTTGTAGGATTCTGAGATACGATGGATAAAGAATGTGACGGCATACTGTTTTTATTTTTTTCCATCTTTGTTGGCAGAGTACATTTAATAAGGACAGCTGGGTGTGTTTGTGAAAGATGACTTGTTCATTCTCAACCTGAGCTATTTCCAGTTTTGTCTGGATTATTGGGTGATGTATTAAACGGGCATCGACACCATCTTTGACAACTCGCCCTCTGCACCGGATTCAAAAGCAGCAAACAGGAGTCTGGTTAGATGGCAGACCCACAACTCACCAGCCTCTGCCTGCTTGTTAGGGAAAGCAGAATAAGTTTGGGTGCTGTTTTTGGTGCTACACTTTTCTTTAAACCTCACAGAACAGACTCTTCCAGTTGTCATTTTTCCCCCTGAGAAACTCCACCTGTGTCGGTTCATTTCTTTCTTTCACTGACGCTGATGGGCTCATCTGCACCATCGGCATGTCAGGCCTGGAACATGCTGCTGTTTGTCCTGCTCAGCTAACTGACTGCACCGTGCACTCAACTCTTCACACCCGCTGCATCACCACCACTTTCAGCACAGCACTGACTTTAAAGTCAGGCTGTAACTATCCAAAGATTTCCACACAGCCCCACCCACCATCTTCGCTCCCCTAGCTTTGTCCTCCTCTCTGTCCCCAGTCCTGCCTTTCTACCATGTGCGACAGAGGTCTCCTGGCTGCACTCAGCCTCTATAATTTACTACCTCCATCCATTTGTGCTGCCAGTGCCGTAGACACATCCTTTCATACACATCCTCACAAAGCTGCCCTTAACCTTCACTTTGCTTATTATATGAAGACATAACCTTTTCCAGTTTCTCCTGAAATATCTATCACCAGGATCAGGCCAGGAGTAAGTGTGACATGAGCAATATGCCGTAAAGCTGCAGAATGATGCCTCATTTTAGACAATCATCTATTTCCTTAATGTGATATATTTTCTGTTGGATAAACTGTTCTAAACCAATGGACTGTTACCTACGGAGCAACAGGCAGGCAGCCTGTTCTGAACTGCATTTGTGAAATTAGTCAAATTTGTAAACGACAAGTCCTCCATCACTGGAAAGACTGATTTTAAAAGTTCCTCATACCAGTTCTGAACTGGGAAGACTGGTTTCCAGTATTATGTATAGACTGAAACCAGAAACATTCCTCTGAGAACCTTTACTTGCTTTTACTTCTAATAATATTACAGTTTATTTAATGGAGCTGAGTTTGTGTGTCATCTGTCAGTGAATGAACTACTTGTTGTTTTTGTGTAGATGTAATCTGTGTCTATTAGAAAATCTATATCTTAATTAGATTTCCTTAATAAATGAATCTTAACAATAAGAGACCAGAGACTGTTTTGTTACTGGAAACTGAGCTGGAACCAAATTAATTAACTTGTTTTCATTATTCTGCTGTTGTCTGATGCTGTTTGTCCTGCCTGTATATCATTCTCACAGCCTTAACTATGAAAACTTCTGCCTACTACAATTACCATTACTACTACCACTAATAACACTAATTATAATAAAGCTCACATCAGTGCCAATCATGTAAAGCCATATGACTATTGGATACTTTTTTATGGCCATTTTCAGTCTCAACATTCACATCCACAGCTGCCACATTAGTCTGGCTCTCCTCAGTCTGCCTCCCACTGCATGCAGCCTGTCACCCTGACACGGCTGAGTCTCTGTGTCATTGTCACCTTGGTGTCATGTCCCACTCCTTACCTGTCACTCAGCCCTGCTGTCTGTCCAGCAGCCCGTCTGCCAGGCAGCAGGTCCTGCTCTATCCAAAGCAGTTCAGTGACAGCAGGATTCAGGTCTTGTGGCGTTTGTGGAGCTATAATCCTTTGACTCAAATCAGGAAAATCAGCACTGCCCACTACAACATCACTGACGGTCATGAATATCTTTCAGGATGGAATGGGAAACCTCCAGTTAAAAAAGGATGGGATGCACCTGGAAGGCATATCCGAGTTCCTCCTGCCTCTCTACGTTAATGAGATCCAGTCCAGAAAGGTAGGTTGCTCCTTTTACTCTGCTCACCACTTTGATAACAGTTCAATAACAACATGGGCCAACTTCCCACTTAGCTCTTACTTGATGACACTTCGATATTCCCTTATATTTGTGCCTGGAAAGGAGAGATTAGTTGTTTGCTCTCTGTATGGTGCTCTCTTCCTCATTTCCTGTCATTCTACAACAGTGCAATATCAGAGCCTCCCATCAGCAGGAGATGGGTAATAGCTTGCCTCTCGACTCCTCTAAGGCCACATACAACCCTACAGGAGATTACAGACAATTACAGGGGGACCAGAGTTCCCCCACTGGATTTCCAATCAAGCCCACACGATAAATTCCCATCTCCTACTTCCTCTCTCCCTTTCCTTCGCTTTGATGTTTAGCAGATTAACCAACACAGCTCCAGTGCTAAGTTGATCCAAATTTCCTTCTCCCACACGAATCACAGACGCTCAGTTGGATCATCCCCTTTTTCAGTGATTAGGCATGGTGCAGAAAGCAATTTCAAGCACTGGAAGCTGGGTTTCTATGTAAATTTGATTATTGCTGGTTGATGATGGAGGAAACGGCACAACAGTGAGTACAATTTGCTGCAGCAGCTCAGGAAACAACATGGAATAGCCCACTCTTGCTCTTTTATGTTCTGGTTGGAGCTAAACGTTGATTTAAATATAACACTCAGGCTCTGTGCTTCTGAAGATCATAGCTGTGTCTGCCCAAGCCGAACATGGGATAATGCCAGTATTTCATTACCCGGAGCAATACCACCTGCAGACATTTTTACTGTCTTGTTTTACAGACAGGCAGTGTAGTTGCCCCCTTATCTACTGGCACCAGAGATATTTGCAGGACAAAAACCTCTGTGGGTCACTCGATATTTCTCACCTGAGGAAATATGTCAAGCACTGTGAGAGCAGGGATTATGGTTATCCAATGAGTTTACACCAAAGTGCACAGTGCTGTTCAGTCAGATAACCACTACTGATCAATAAGCCATTACCACAAACAGCAGTGAACTCTGTCGTACACCGGAGATATCTTGAAGTTAAATGTAGTATGTTTTTCATGTTCAAAGTCCAAGCTGCTATAGAGGCAAGTACAGTAGCTGAACTCAAAGTAGCTTCAGTTTTACTTCTCATGGATCAGTCGTTGCTTTGAATCCTCATCAATGGCTGCTGCCATAATCTGCAAATACCAAGTGGAAACAGCTCCTGCAGTATTTTTGGCAGTAAATCTGGTAACTGGCAGCAAATTACAGGCCAAGCAGCCTCTGAAATCAGAGCTTTCAGTAGCATGTGGAGAAATGAGAACTTTACACAGACGGTTTACATCAGTGCCAATTTGTTCTAACTTAGAAATAACTCGACAAATGTGGTTTACTTGTTTTTTTCCCAGAGGCCACACTTTATCTGAATGGACATGTCTGTAGTTAGGATGTATGCCTAATACTAACCCATTTACATTTCATAGACAGACGCTTAATAAATATAAGAAAGAAAAGATGCCTCTAATTGCACAACTGAAATACAGTCAACAGCCTGAAGCTTAAAAACTATATGTGATATCTGGTCATGGACTGGTTAATAAATAAATAAATAAATAGGGTTTTTTTTTAAAAATTTCCCAGCAGCAGCAGGCATCTGTTTTCAAAAGAAAAAAAAAAACCCATTGTACACCAGCAGCCCAGTCTCCAAACAGCAGGCAGACAAAGTAAAGGACTAGCTGGTGAACATAATTGAGAGTTTAGCAGCTTCAGAGCAAGATGTTTCTCTTGGGGGTAGGAGGAGACCCAAACAGATTCAAAAAGAAAGCGAAACACAACTCCAAAGAATACTAATGCTATTTTATGTCTCTGTTTACCCCGAACGGTCCACCATCAACTTTATAAAGTGATAATATTTCAGTGTTGTGTTCCTGCTTGTCGTGCTGCCACATAGTGGACAACATAAATAAATAAATAAATAAAAATCAATGACTGTAGGTTTAACTCTCAGAATTATAAACACATTTTTCAGTCAGCACTGGTGCTTCATTTCTTCATACATACAAGAACTTTAACTAAATAAAAGTCAACAAAATGATATATTTTTTATTCTAATCAGAGAGTAAACGAGACTACAGATCTGAGCAGAAACCCACTGTCACTTTTCCACAGCTGACAGTCTGACACTCACTGATATGGACCCATATTTAAAACCTAGAGTGTTAGGAATTAGTAGTCAGTCCTAGTAAACTGCACAGTGACACTGAAAAATTACTCTTATTCCAAATACCATAATGGTTTTTTAATTAATGATATCACCCAAGCATACTTTGTACTTCAGAGACTTTTTGCAGTTTTATATAATTCACAGTGTTTCCCCACAGTGTGGTAACAAAGTACGGGCTCCAGCTCCTTAGTGCTGAGCAGTGCAGTGTGTAAACCCAGGCAGGTAGACCTGCTTCTCCAAACATCTGATTTGGCACCAGCCATGGCAGGTGAAAAGTTGTCTTCAAATTTGAGTCTTTTGTTCCTTTCACATCAGAAATTAGGAGTACTGTGTGACACTGACTGAAACTGTAATTTAGACTCAATTTTATGGTTGTTCTGAATTTGTTGGACTCGTTTTGCAGCAGCATTCGGTTATACCTGCACTGGGTTTCTGCTAAAAGTGACAGGTGGATGGATGGATGGGTGGAATTCTCTTTTTAATTGCCGTCTTCTGCCCCGGGGGCTTCCCCAATGCATGTCAATCCATCAGTCCATCAGTCCATCCATTTGTCGGCTTTTTCAGATGCCACCTCACATGAACATTTGAATTGTCATGGCGAAAAATTCTACTTCTGCTTTAATTCAACATCTACTAAGACCAACATTTTTCCACAGGCCAAACGCACTATCAAATATTTGAAATCCAGTTTACACTTGAAATTTCAAGCATTTGATTGCCACACTACAGCTCCAATTACACCTGTGAAAGACACAATGCTGCTATAATTTCAGGCATGTGAAATCACTTTGATGCTTGAAATTTCACCGGTCTGAAAGCGATAAAGCGACTGTAATTTCAGCCTTTTTGAAATCTGTCACACTTGAAATTCCACCTGCCAGATGAACGCTGCATTTCAATTTCAAGTGTTTGTGAAACCAAATGTTTGAGCAGGCGATTCTTACCCCTGTCACTCTCCTCACACACAAACATCAAAAAGGGTGGATTAAATACAGTGTTTTTATTCAAATACATATGTTGTCAGCAGAACATGATGCTTTCTGGCAATTGGTCGAACAATAAAAGTGTTATCTTCAGACACTCTAGTCACGTTTTACATTTCTGTCCAACTGCTGTTCAGTTTTCACTTTTCAATTTATAATGTTTCACCACTGAGCCACTAAGTGTGGAGTTTATATGTGAATCCATAACAACAACTGGTTAAATTAAAGACGATGATTCAATTTTTATGTTGACGAACGTCATATATCATCTTATCCAGCTAATGTATCGTTTGGATTCCCTGCGTAGTTTGGATTCAAATAGTGGAAAGGAGTTCGCAAAGGAGAGAAGTTTTGCGTTTAGTGATTTATCTTGGAATAGCTCGTTTTTCACATGCATTAGGGTAATAACATCTGCTTCTGCTTAAGGACAACAGAGGTCAGATGAAATTGGATGAGGAGCAGTGATATGTTTTAGCAGAGTGGCCAGCCCACTTCGATTTGTTGTTTTTAGTGTTTTTCAATATGACGTATGTGAATTTCAATCATAGCCTGTCGAGCCGCAAGTAAATTATTTATCTTAAAAACTACATGATTTCAGCGATTGGGGTCTCCTCTCTGCTTAAACGTGCTCAGAGGGAAGAAAAATCAGCTGCAGTGTTTATGCTGCAGCCTTGGCATGTGATTCCATTACACATGTTTAAGGTCTATTGATTCCATCCATAGGTGGACATACAGTGAAGCAGAAAGTCTGGGACCTCAGTGTGAAGAAGCTATAGCTGTGGTCTCTGGTTCTTCAGTAAAATTATTCTGTGGCTTTTCTGTGTTAATCTGCAGCTCCAGCTTCTAGTAACACCGCTCACTGAAATCTCATCAAGGATGAAACTGCAGAGGTCAGACTTGACTATAGCACTGCCTCTGGACATGCAGGCTGTTACCATACATTATTTAGTTTAAAAAAAAGAATAGAAAACTTTTCAAAATCATATTAAACACATGCTAATTTTTAAAAAACACCTGCAACGAACATTAAATGTAAGTTGGTATAAATTTGTCGCAATAAGAGGAATTGACCACTTGTGATTAACAAGTCTTAAGGCAGCAAACAGCAATCTGTCATTGATATTATAAATCCAGTGAAAGTGCTCTTTGCCTTGAATGTATTGTTTACCTCGGTCCAAAAACAATGAGGCGACAGTGCCCAGATAGAGTTAATCAAATCTCTGTTGTTCAGACTGCTGGCTCTCGTTATTGTCTCCAGGGACCCTGACTGATCTATAAATAGCATCGGATGCAGGTGTATCTTTATTGGAGTGAGACCTCTCCCTCACCCAGTCTTACCTACCTGCATCAATTCTAAATTCAAGTCTGCTGTGAAGAGCTGAAACCCGCCAATTGTTTGACTGTTTAAAATCAAAGCTTTTTGGAGCAAACTGCGGCGCCGCCTCAAACATCTGAGCAGCCTTTAAACTGAGTCTGCTAGAACCAATTTAATTTGGCCAACAGTACTACACAGAAATACAGGGCCCTGTTAATTTGAAAAATATTAAATATGCCTGCAAACATGTTCCAAAACAGCCTGTACCCTGTCTGCAAAATGTGATATTCGAATGAGGAAATTAAGACTTAATAAGCATACCTTTTCAACTTGTGACATGTTTTCTTCATTACGTTTTTTTGATCAGCTCCGTATGCAAATTAGCTTTGAGCACACAACCAAATATAATTAAAATTTAAATATAAAATATTTGACTAGGATTATAGTTAAGCCCTGAGTAGCATTCTTTAAAGGTCTGCATCTTATTTTACACTCGCTCACAGAAAGATAGTGGCATCATGTAAAGCTGCTTTGTTTCTAAATAGATTCATCGAAGCCGTGTGCTCTGCTCTTGTTTTTGGCTGGGATGTTTTTCATTGTATGCGGGGAAGCATCCTTTGCCTTACAGCAGCCATAGTCATTTTTCAGTCTGACGGATTCCAGTGCATCCAAGACAACTGCCTCCATTTCTGCTCACCCACTCTGATCTGCACTTGACCTTCCTCAACAGGCACAGTGACTAAAAAGTCTTTTATGTGATCAAAAATTGTGCGGCAGCGTCTCAGTCATGGCCCCTCAGGAAACAGTTCACGACCTATAAACGCTTTAAAGGGATACTTCAACTCAAGAACTCAGATTTCTTCGCGATGCTGTCCTTCCTGGAGAACTTGTTCATGATGCGCATTTATATTAGAAAGAAGCAAGCAGGGAATGAAAATCCACTGAATGACCTCTGCAAAGTTACACGCCACACGAACTTGAGATAATCTGCTACAGCCTGATGCCTCTTTTGGGAAACCATGAAGTTAATCAGACCTTTTAGACTCACAGCATCATTATTAGCTCGAGATGTGAAATGATAAATGAACTTTTATACTTTTAACATGAAGTGAACACAGCGGAGCATTTAGCAGTTAAAGACTGTCTTGATTTCCCAGAGGTCAGTGGAGACCAATACTTGTGTAAAGGAGGGTGAATTACTTTTATTCAATGACCAGAATTATTTATCATTAAAGCCCTTTACCGTATCGTCCAGTTCTAAACCTGCAGTGCAAACAATCACCAGGCTTCTCTTCACAAATAAACACAAATGATTTTCACTGTGAAACTTTCTTAGGCTGAACCGTGATCGTCATTACACAGCTAAGTTAAAACACCATCACCCCTGTGATTCACATAAGCTTATACAGACAGTATGTTCACACGTTAACAATAAAGCAAGAACACTCAAATATCAATGCACATTAAGCACAACCAGAGATCTCAAAAAGCCTCCAGATACACATTAAGCAGACTGCATGTCCACCAACAGCTGTATACAGCTGTATACCAGAGGACGGTCCATGGACCCAGCACCAGTATCTGAGAGCAACAACTCAAGGACCTGACGGTACAAATACGTACCACAGACTGTAAAGATGGACGATGCACACCTCCCTGGAAGTGAAGTCACCAGCTGGCTGCTCATAAACCCCAGCTTCCCCATATTAGAACACAGACCATGAGCCAAACAAAAAAAATGGAGATTTCTGTCATTTTAGGCAAATATTTTGTGTAAAAGAGGGTTTTTTAATTATGTATTTGAATGCTTGACACTTTTGATTGCCAGTGTGATGCCAGGGCTCCACAGTCCTGCACTACTGCACAGTCTGGCTGCAAACTGCATCACACTGGCAACATGGCAGCCCTGGATCCACAATCCGCTGGCTTCACTTTTGCATAGTTGGAGAAAGTGGCGATGTGTCCTAAAATGTTAATTCACAGTCTGTGGTGTGGACACGTCCTTAAGAAATGAATATGTAAACTAGTTTATTCTCATTGTTTCTAATATTATTGGAAACAACATGAACACTGGTATACAGTGTATGAACACTGAAAGAAACTAAAAATCGAAGCCCTCAACTAAAAACATCCAAAAACACTGAAATCACCATTAAACCTTTTAGAGATCACACAGTGCAGGTGCAAGTGAACAGCTTCAAAGTGATCTAGAGGATTTTGGTCTTACCTGCTGTTGCTTCTCTTGTTTTCCAGCATTTTTGCAGAAAGACTCCACTGAGGCTGTTTTGAGTCTGGCGTCAACAGCTGACACCCGAAGCTTTTTTATGTTCTTTATAATGTGAGCGGAGTTTGCAGGTTGCAACATGTGTCCTTCATGTGATCTCAGTCATGGCCCAAACCACCTGCAGTCCTGTGAGGATGATCCACGTCTGGGAGTTCAACCCAACCGCAAGTTTTAACTTCACTCATGTAGTAATACACCAGAATACACCAGTTCAACCTGTGGGGTGAAGACCACGTATACCTGGACTGGTGCACTGCATGGTGCACACGCGCAGTAGTCTCTCCTAGGTGAGGCAGTGAATGTCCGGAGTTTGATCGGTTTTTGCAAAGTGTGACATACTCCATTACAAGAAGCTGCCAATTCACTTAGTCTTCTCCCACTTCCACCCTCCTCTGAGATGGTATCTTCCAGCTTCTGATGGGCTGAACGCACCTGATCCAGGTAAGCAGCTCTAAGGTAGAGCAGGGATGGCAGGAAAACATGGAGGAGCTAGTTGCCCAAGCCCTGGTCCATAATGTGAGCTGCTCATCCTTGGAACAACTACTACAATATGTGTCACACACTAATATTCAGTATAAATAATACTCATCCATGCTCCACCAGCGTCCGATTATCTGCAGAGGAAAACAAAAATGGCAAATAAATGTATGACTTTTTTTTTTTTTTTTTTTTTACAGTTCACTGATTTTTGTCAAATGAGGTGAAACAGTTGCATGGAGTCACAGCCTTCTCAACATGAACACACACATGAACACACACACACACACACACACACAATCATCATCATCATCATTCAAATGCAAAAAGCAAAACTTCCAGAAAGCAGAACAGGTCCAGAGGTAAATTGTCTGCAGAGAAGAGACAGAGACACCTCGACCAGTCACACAGAGTGAAAACATGCGACTTTTTAACAAAGCCGGGGAGGAAAATAGAGGAAGGAAATAGAAGCAACTCTTAAAACCAAAAATATTCTTTAATTGTTTTGGTCAGTAGTTTAAAAAAGAAGAAAACAGGAGAAGTGGGTTTCACATACAGTGAAACTGAAGCCATGACATATTCCTATCTCTTGTCTTTCTCCCTGTGTCTCATTCCCGTCCCCATTCATGCTTCCCCTAGGACAGCTTGCTGGTCTTACGGTCAGAGAAGAACGTAACGCTGAATGCTAGAAATGACCAAGGCCAGCTGACCGGCCAGCTCACAGTGGGTGAGTGTCCATGTCCTCCTTTCACGTCTGCATCACCACTTGCTGTGGGAAACACCTGTCAAACGTGGCCTGCAGCTGGTTTAAACCATTTTCTATGTACAAGTTATTAAAAACTGGTTTTAAACTCATCTTGGCTGTAAATCGCCAGATGATGCTTATTTTATTAATGACTTTAATCAAGATTAGAGCAATGATTCGTCTGTAAAGTCCCTATGGTTTCTTCCTTTAATGTACTTATTGAAAGGGCAACGGATCCTTCTTATTATCATCAAGTTTGACCATCAGTCAGTTCAAATTACTAAAGTCATTTACATGATTAATGACCACTGGAAAGCAAATGACCTGTTCATTAACATTAATAGCTATTGATCTTAGCCAGCATAAGTTGAGCGTTGATGCTGATTTGACAAGACTAGTGATATGACACTTTTTGGTCATGCTTGACCTTCCACAGAAAATTAGTGCCTGCTTTTGGAGAAAGCACATTTTGTCTGAAATTAGATGAAACTTGGTGAGAATAATTAAATTCCCCCGAGCCGTCAGAGCCTGTGGATGAATGGAGGAGAGAGGGAGAAAGCGAGACGTTAAGTTTCTGCATGCACATCTGGAAAAAACACTGAAGTCTGGAGAGCAGGAATTAATATTCCTTACCAGCGGAACAGATTACTGATTTGTCTCCATTCACTGTGAAACCATGGCAGATCCAGCTTTGTTGGGCGTCTTGTATTTGCAGAGCAAGCACTTCCCAAAGTTTTTCAGCACGCTGATAGTCCTTCATGGCCAAACATAGTTTCCCAAAGCTGATTTGCAAAGCACATAAGTCAACCTCTATCTGACAGCCCCATTTACAAAAAGAGCGTTATTGCTAGTATTGCAGACTGATAAAACCTTTTAAATGGAAATCTTTTCTGTAATGGTTTTCAATTATCATACTAAAATATATATTGAGCCACAGAAAAATACTAAATATTGCCTTTGCTAATGGCCAGGTCTTGCAGTTTGATTTTCAGGCTCCCCACCAACAGTGTTTAGCTTTTTGGTGAAAGCCAGAAGCTCCAGCATGTCTGTCTGTCTGCAGGACCTGAGGCTGTGGAGGCCCAGTGCCAGAGGCTGGAGGTGAGGAGCAGAGACAGAGGACGGCTGCTGTTCACTGCAGATGAAGAGGAGATCGTGATGACCACAGAAAAGTTCACTGTCACAGGTGAAATGTACTATATAGTAATGCTATATAATGAGCACTTCTCTGGATGTTCACAGCCTGAAGGTTTAAAAGCAGCATTTGAATTCATGTTAATTTGTTCTCATGAATCCTGTGGCTGGGCCTTTTACATCACATACAAAACCAGAGTCCTCTGGCAGTGGGAAGAGGGTGTTTGTCTTAGTTAGTTTATCCAGTGTTTGACAGCTTTTACGCCAGCTTAAACAAACTGAACCAAACAGGCAAACATTTTAGAGTTTGTTTGGACCTAACCTAGCACTTTGGGTGTGTAAGCACAGACATTATTGATACTGCTGTAGGCACATTTTTGCCAGTTCCAAAAAAGTATTGCCGTCCGATATCAACCCTTAGTAAACATATTCTTGGCTGTTCGTTCTGTGGATTATACATTTTATTGGCAGGCACAGAAGGCGCCGTGTTCGGACATTCAGTAGAAACGCCACTGATCCAGGCAAGGGCTTCTGAAGACTTGAAGTAAGTTCATATTCATCGACTTTACAGAAATTCATTAAAGGTTAATGTCACATATTCATATCCTGTTGACTAAAAATGAAGATCTTTAAATAATGATGATAAATGTTCCATGGCATTTCAAAGTTTATGCCTGTGCTGGGAAAAAAAAAAAAAAAAAAGAGGGGGTGAGAACCTTTACTCACCAGTATCATTATCCTCAAGCACCCCCTTGTAAACTCAAGCATCCTCTTTGGCTCATTATCACACAAATATAAAAGTAGATTTGACCATTACATTAATTTCACAGCCCAGGGGTGAGCTAATTTATTAGTTATCTCTATAGTGGTCCAGAATTGATTAAAGCATCGAGAGTGTGGACGGTTGAGATGTGTATTAGACTCGTACACTCACACTGCACTGTGCCTGAGGCTCTGAGCCTGGTGTCAGTCCATTAACGAGCTATAACGAGTGGGGTTTGTTGTCCACCTTAC
Source organism: Mastacembelus armatus (assembly GCF_900324485.2). Lineage (NCBI taxonomy): Eukaryota > Metazoa > Chordata > Actinopteri > Synbranchiformes > Mastacembelidae > Mastacembelus > Mastacembelus armatus. Next base: position 13,314,488 of record NC_046650.1, on the reverse strand, counting down.
TGGTCCTGAAGGGAGGGCTGGGATCAAAGTTGGCAGAAAAAGCAGTGTTCTGGCAGCTAATTCCTCCAGAGTGAGGGGAATACTGATGAGGTTCACTTTAAAGCCAGCATACACACACACACACACACACACACACACACACACACACACACACACACACACACACACACACTCACAGAGCTCAGGGGTGACCATCTGCAATGTGGCCTAAATCTTAATGAGAGGCAACAGGGCAAGAGCCACTGGAAAAACACGAAAGCAGCAACATGACGTTTACTTGAGCAGGATTCAGATTTTCTCCTGAAAATACACATATTCAATCAAAGATATTTAATTTAAACAATGTCACAGTCTATTTTCAAAAATCTATTATTGCTGCAGGCTGTTTTTCTGCTGCTTCCTTCAGTAACGAATTACTAAAATATTTCAAACTGTCACGACTTTACATCAATACTCCTTTTACTTAAACTGAATTTATTTTCCAATCCATGGCAAAGACATTATTTTGGGGGGAACACAGTAGTGTTTTAAAAATCAAAATGAAGAAAAGTCAACCATGTGCACACGACATAAATTTCAGCCCAAGAAGACTTTTGTTTTGTTATTTTTTATTCTTAGAGTATATTTATAGACGAATTGTTTTGTGGGCAAAGTAAAAAGCAACTGTTGCTATAAAGAATCTCGTGTCCCGAAAAACAATATTGTCGTCTGTTAAAACCACCATAACAAGATTTTATCCAGTTCAAATGAAAATATTACATTTCACCCGCAAATAACCACAACCACATTTCACTTAGTTAAGTTATTGGGATGCAAATAGTTTGTTTTTACTCTTTTATGTTTCAGATTTTTATGAAATGAGTTTTTTATTGTAAGGTAAGAAATCAAAGTTTGGAGGTGTGCATATGATTTATAGTCATGAGCCTGTAAATCGTGACCATAAAGCAGACTAGGCTCTAATACATCACTTTCACATTCATCTGGTTGAGAATGGACAAAATGGCACAGTGGATCAGTATCAATTTTTCTCACAGAAGTGCTGTCAACAACAGCAATTTCAGACTATTTCCATTGCTTTTTGATGTGTACAAACAATGAATGTCTTGCAGGAGAGACTGTCTGAAAATGCACCCTACTACCCCCCCCCATTTAAACCACCCTGCACCTCCTCCCCTCTCCGTTACAGCCGGCGTTTCTCTCCATTACATCCGGCTTTTCTCTCCACCTCCGACTGTGGCTGTTTGGAACTACAAACATTTTTCCTTCCAACATGGTTGGACACTTTGTATGAACACGTTTCTGGCCTAACACAGCACTCAGACTGAGTCGCCACAGAAAAGGTGACATTGCCAAAGGGTGGAAAATATAAATCTGCCAACTGATGGTTCCAGAGCAGGCACTTTTTCCATTATAAAGCCAGACAGTGAATTATGAACGTGTATAGACTGCTGATTGATTACACATGTGTAAATCTAATTTATCATCTCATGCGATGACATCTCACTGTATAATTAGTGTGACAGGTACAAAAAAAGCTCTTTTAAAAATTCTTAGACACTCACAGAACCATATAACATGTAGTCTGTCACTATTAGTTTCACTTTATTACATTAGACGGACCACAGCTGATTCAAGGTTCAGAGATCCTGCATGTTGTTAAGCAAACATGCAGGTTTCATTGGCTTATGGTAGAACTGTAATATGTATTTAGATTTTGCATTGTTTTTATGTTTGGCTCTGCAATTTCCTCCACCTCCCTGAAAATCTGACAAGTTAAAGCATCTTTGCACACCACTCACCACCTGTCAGGAAACCTCTCCGGATGATAAAGATCTGGCTTGGCTCGTGTCCACGTCGTCCTTCTTTTTCTCTTTAAAGTAGGATCGCTCTCTTTGTGCCATTTTCTTTCTCTGCAAGCCAGCGGTAACCTGGGAGAAGAACAGAGCAGAGGCAAAATCAAATAAGCCCACCTGAGATCTTCCTCCTTTTTTAAAGCACCTGTTCCTGTTCCTGAGAGAGTTGTCTGTGTGCCCTGGAACACAATCTTCATTTTGCCATTATTGTACTATTGAATATACACTCGAATGATTCCACTGCTATGTATATATTATGTGTCATTTAAAAAAGATTTAAACCTAACTTATGTACTTCGCTGTCACTTCTGTATTTGCTGCAACCCTGTCTTGTAGGTGCACTGTGGATTTGTGAAGTGAGGGTGGTGGACAGGTTCATATCTTCACTGTGTTCGTCTGCACAAAAACAACTGAATGACAGCGAAGACGTATTTATGGATATACTGAGAAAACCAGAAAATATTTAAAAATCTATTATTTAGTTTCAAACTTGACATTTTTCATTATTTACTGTTCATATTTATCTGAGTAGGTGTAAGATACTGTCAGTTTTGTTAACACAAGGTGAAATATGAAACACAACAGAGCAATAAAAGTGTTATTGCACTTACCCCAAATACCAAATGTATTGATATCAAAATGCCCACAAATGTAAAGCAAAGGGACAAAAAAAGTTCAGATCAAAAATTTAGATACAAAACTTGCCCCTATAATTAACAGTTACCCTTTAAATGAACTATATTAACTGATCCACACACTAGTTTAACAGAGCCCAATGCATCATCTTCATATGTGAAGTTTTGTCCCAGGAACCAAAACCCCCAAATATTTAGCTGACAATGATAAAATACAGAGAAACAGAGCAGATGCTTCGGTGGATTCGTTGGTACTTTTACTTGAAAAATGACTTGTGAATAATTCAAGCTTCTGCTGAGGAGCAATCAGGGAGAGAGACCATGACGTTGATGACTCTGAGACAAGAGGAGTGCAGTTATAAAGCAGATACAGTCCTCCAGAAGAGATATGTCAGCTTGTCATTGCCCTGTTTGCAGCCCATGGCTTCATTACCTTTAGCTGTAGCTGCTGATCAGCGCCTTCATCTCACAGTGACTCTTGTAGTTCTGGTTCAGTCTCAAAATACTCTCTGGTGCTGAATTTGAGGTTAGAGATCAAAATAATTACAGAAAATTTGTCTTTGAGGGTTGACTCCCCAGCAAGCTACCCACTCAGTTTGATAATCACAGCAGCATCCAACCAGAAATTACAGACATAAATATTAAAATATTTCTGTCAATTACATAGTCAAATCATTCTGCATCTCAGTTTGGAGTATGGTTTCCTGATTCCTGATGTACGTATCCTAAACCTGTTAGAAAAAACATGGAAACTGGGGGATAAATGCAGTGACATTAGTCTTTGTAACGTGGGTTTGCAGAATGAAGGATTCACTGTGATACTTCTGTTACTTTGTTTAAATTCAGAGCGACTCTATCAGTCCTCTTGACATCTGTATAGGACTGATGTAGATGGATGTCTGATCAGTATCCACAAGAAGTCTCTGCTTTGATGCACACTGGGATCTGTACTGACACAAGTCTGACATTCAGAAGCAAAAGAGACCCAATAGGATTTGAAGGCTCAGAGGTTTCTTACAGTGCAGACATCACATGATGCAATTCTAGACCCAGCATTGGAGAGCAGGAAAACAGCTCTTTATTTTATTTTCTGTCTAACTTTCTGCTACTAGACCTCTCCTCACCTTCAGGTTTAAAGTCTGTTTGCAGAGCGGCCAGCCACGTACTCCTCTCTGGTTGATCCGAGCAGCTTTCAGGACACTCGGCTGTAGCTGTGTCCGCATAAGAGTGACAGGTTCATTAAGAAGATAAAGGCAGAAGAGAACAACTCGTCATGGTCCTCTTTAGCTCTGTCCAGACTTTTCTACCATCAGTTAGGTGTGAGTGAGATGTAGTGTAGCAGGAGTCTTTTCTTTTTTTTTTTGGTTTTGATTGCAGAAGAGAAATATAGTGCTAAGGTCTTATTTGGCTGGACAGCAGAGAACACAGAGACACTGAAAGCTTTTATGTTTTAAGTTTGATGCACGTAGTTTTTGAGTGATCTTGCCTGCAGCATTTGTTTTTACACATTTACAGTTATTTTTTTATTGTATGTTGTGTTTAGATCTGTCTGAGCCCTAAGCTTCTCTAAGCTTCTCCTGCCTGCGAGATTATTGTCTGTGAGGGGAAATTAAAGCTACATTGAAGTTGATATCATATTTTTCTACTCATCACGTCTTACCTCTGCTTTGGTTATTGTCATGGTCACAGGTTGTCATTTGTCATTTTGAGTGGTTTTTTACCAGTACTCCCTGTACTGTGACAGGACGTAGATTAAAAATGTAATAATATGGTATATACAGTCCATCACAGACTTGATTTATGTGACCATACCTGCAAATTATATGGTCTGAGGGTTTAATTTATGACTGAGTCTGTTCCCAGAGCTGCAGAGAACATGAAGAGTTCTATGTTGATGTGGTTGTATTTGATTCGGTGCCGTCTATGATGTGTGCTTTGTGGGTATTTGGCTCTGTCAGAGGTGTTTGTGATACTTAGACGATGAATTGGTTGTTTGCAGCTGAGATAAGTCTGGGATGTTTTGATCCTTTTTTTTTTTTAAAATTAGCATCTAGCACTTTTTTCTTCTGTGGTAGTTTTGGAAAGTTTTTTTTATGCTCTGTGATATGTCAGCCAGATTTTGAGAGCCGCCTTAATTATCGGGACCAAAACTAGTTATAGAGAAAAGACTAAAAAGTCCAACTAATGCTGTTATTGGTCTGTAAAGTCCATAGAAACACTGTATGTCAGAGTGACCTATAAAGATAAACTTTACTTTCACCTTTGGAATCTCCTCACAAACACGGTATTTACAGCGACTGTAACACTGTGACATCAGTCTCAGCCATGAGCACATATAGCCCAGCTCTTTCCTCCTTAGCTCTGCGATACACTGACCTTTCTGTGGATGGAAAGGTCATCCTGAACGCAGCAAGAAGCCAGAAGTGGGTCAGATTTCCCAGAGAGTGGGAGAGGCTGTGGAGCGCAGCCTTCCTGACTGTAAATACCACAAACAGCCGCTAATATTTTACAAAAACATGTCTTCACTTTGTCATGTCTCATTGATTATAGAAAATCTATAATACAAATAAACACTTTCCCTGCACTCTGTGATCTGAGCAGACATATTGCAATTAAAGGAGCTTCTTTTCAGCCTCTATAGGATTTAGTAACATCCAAAAAAAAAACTTACCATAGGCTGCTCCTTACTCTTTCCATCCCAGCCTCCAGTCCAAAGCCTGCGTTAGCTGACTAGCAGTTTGATAATCCAGTGAAAACACTCTGGTTACTGTTAATGTGACAGAAAGCATTAACATTACACAAGCAGAAATTACTCCCAGGTGAAAATATTAATTCATGCAAATGTACAATTATAACTATGTTAGGTTGTTAATGGTACTAAAAAAATATCACATCATGTGGTTGCCCAAACCAAGTCTTGCTCAGTGTAACAGAGGTGGGGCCCATGGTCCTGCTATGTGTCCATGTTTGGACTTTTAGCTGCAGAGAGCTCCTCAATGGCTGGCTCTAAAAACTTCTTATAACCTTTCCCAGGTGGCAGGCGCAGCTAATTTACAGACCGTACTTTGACAACAGAGAGTAGAGACACTGGAATAACAACAGAGCTGTAAATATCAGACTGTTATGGTGTGTGTGTGTGTGTGTGTGGGGGGGGGGGGTATAGCCTAGAGACACCACATCCTGCCCCATTTCTGCTTTATTTACCGGACAATGTGTAAAATCTTAGTTAATGTAACTTTAAAGGCATATATTTCAAATGATATGCCATGAATAGTAATGGTTACTGGACAGCACTAAGGTAAAGTGTGGCTGCATACTGCTCTTAGAGCCTCACAAACTAGACCATAAACATTCTGCACATGAAATTGGAAATAGTCTGAGATGGTTATAAAACCCTGGCACTTTTTAAATTTAATTTAATTCATTTAGTGCTTTATTTTGGACTGTGCCTGAAACAAGCACTCTTGAAAATTGAGCAATTTGTCTTGCGGCTGAATTGCCGTGTGCATGCGTGCATGCAGCAGGTGATGATAAAAGTGTTTTGAATGAAGTGAAAATAACATGCACTCATCACACATCACTAATTTCTTACTGCACAGCTCAATGCCGAGTGTTTTAAATGGGTCTTTTAATGACGCTTCTATCCGAGCCATGGATAATCAGTGGATGCTTGAGAAATACTTACTGAAGCGTGTGAAGCTGAGGAGCTCACTAATGGTCAGCTGGGGTTCAAGAGCAGAAATGGTATGATACATTGCTGTGGGAGATGACCAGGGATGTTTTTTACAATAAATAGTTAAAACGTACTTGGTCCATTTTCATAATTACAATCTTTGCACCTATCCACAATAAAAAAAACAAACAAATGCTTATAAAAAACAATATGTAGGATGGATTAAGTCAAAACTCAAACATGAAAATGAATAACAGCTTTCAGGAAGAAAAAAAAGGAGCAGCAGATGAGCAAGGAAAACAGAGCAGACATATTCTCTATTTTTACAGGTCAGATCTTCTCCACACTGAGTCTACTGAAAGCTGATTTAAAGTCAAAGAGGCTTTTCGAATGCAGATGAAATTCATTTGCTTGCCCCCCCCCCCCCTGCCTCCTTTATTCCTCGCTACCATATAATCCGAAATGTGTGTCACTTTCAGAGGTTATGGAGATTGAAGCGATTTCAAGACGGCTCCTTAAAGTCTTCCATTTAAAATTCATTGAAAACAGATTTGGGGAAGATGGTGGAGAAAATCTATTCGAAACGGTTATGAGTTGTGGAAACAAATTCTACACTGATTGGCACTCACACTTATCTTTCCCCATGTAAATAAATAATCCATGGGCGGGAAATGCAAATTACATTAGCCTCATGGCTGCAGAAGGTCAGAACCAGCTGATACAATTATGGTCTGTTTAAGAGCCATACTGGAACATAATGAGAAGAGCCACTTAAACATGACATGCAGCTTTCATTTCCACAGGTGGAAAAGTTGTTGGCATAACTAAGACCCAAAATATATTAATGCAACAGGAGTCAGGCAACAGAAACATCAATAAGCTGGTTTTTTTTTAAGGTTTTGACTTAATTTTTAAAATGCCTCACTGCCCTGGGTCTGTTATGAAACAAATACGATTAGATTCCCTCAGCTTGCCCTAAACAAGTAATTAGACAGGGACATTTATAAACTATGAACTGAATAACAATCCATTCAACCAACTTAACCTTGAACCTCAGCTATTAAATTATAAGTTTTTAAAAGGTAAAGTTTTAATAATGCGAACATCCTGAAAAAAAAGACTAAAATCAATAAGTTCATCCGCTAAATCTCTGAGGTTGTGCTTTTTTTTTTTTTTTCCCCTTTCTTGTTAGGCTGGAGTCTCCAACACGGGCCTTGACCATGGAGGCCCCCAGGGGGGTTGAAGTAAGCACTGCCAAAGGCCCGCTGAAGGTCAGTGGTCGGAAGGACCTACTGCTGGAGTCCACAGAGGGAGAGGTGAGGACAATAAGAAGATATACTGGGAGTTACAAGTTTCCTTTTCATGGCCCTTTATTATTATTAATATTATATTATTATATAGTCTATATCTGTGCTAGCAGCTGTGAGGTCGCAGTGGTACTTTGAGCTAAATGGTAAATGCTGATATTCACCCTCTCAGTTTAGTGTCATCATGCTAACATTTACTAATTAGTAGTGAAGACAAGGCTGACGGGCATGGCATTGGTAGGCTAATTTGGTAAGTAACCAGGTAGTTTTGGATGCAATTAAATTTTGACCTGGTGATGGCACTAATGACAAGTCAGGGGATCAGCTATCTCATCATATTTCAGGTTAGGGCAGACATAAATGCATCCAACACTTGCTAAAGGTGCAAATGTGGTGGGGGAAGTGACTGACATTGCCCTCACCCTCCACCCCCCACCACGGCTAAAACAACACACAGTTTTTCCTAATAAGGGATTTAATAGAGAAATGGAGTTTCTCCTTCACTGCTTATCCTAACTCACCAGATCACAGTGCTGCTGTATTTCACCCTGCCTGTCACATTGAATTTACTGATTGCACCACAGTCATTTATCAGTGTGAGTTGGTAATGCATCACTTGAGGGCACCTGTGGCGATGTTATTTGAATGACTTCCAGCGTGTCTCTGATGTTTTTACTCCCAGATTCTTTTAGATGCCAACACCGTTCAGCTGGGGAGCCTCCCGCTTGGCACCTACACGTCGTCTCCCAGTCAGGCCTCCCAGGAACAGGCTGTATTTGAGGTGTGTGTCTGCCCCAGCGGCAAGATCTACCTCTCCCCTGCAGAGAGCAGCTCCACCTGCCAGGTCATGAGCAACATCTGCCTCTGGAGCTGACCTGTCAGGGATGGGTGACATGTTTAACATCTGCTCAAGAGCCGCTGAGCTTGAGAGTGGAACTCACCGCTGCAGAGATGGAGCTCAAACTCTTCACTGTGTGAGCTGACTTCAGATTAGTACAGAAGCACCGGGGGGGTGTTACCTGCAGTGGTCTGGACTGAGTCTGGACTGTCGCACCACTGACAGTGTCTGAGGAACGGTGGTCAGAACAGCTCTCTGAAATCAGGAATATCACATGTATAAACAAAAATGTTTTCACTACCTTATAGTAAAGTCAGAGGACAAAACCTTTATTTTTCTACTCCAGGTTGTTGTAGGCATGCACTGACTGTGTTTTCAGGATTAAGAAAGAGCAAGAGAAAAAACACAGGTGCCTTCATCTTTGAAAGAACTTGCATAGAATCTGTCTGTGTGCAATCAGAGCCAAATGTTTCTGACGTTGTGATGATAAAATGTGAAGTAAGCACAATTAAGTGTTTTCACCCCCCCCCCCCCCCAAAAAAAATCCCAGAGGTTTGATTATTTTGAGAATTTTAAATAGATATTTTTGTTTTTGCTCCCACTGTGTTCGGGGCTGTTTTCATTTGAAATTAAAACATTTCTATGTGCCACATGCTGTATTTGAAATTTTGAAATTTAACTGATAAAGATGAGTGAAACTCCACGTTAAGGTAACTGCCTTTTCTTGATGCTGACATTATAGCAAGAGAAGATTAGCTGAGAAAACCTCACAAGAAGCTACATTTAGAAGCAGTTCTATAGCTTTTGGTTGTATAAGCTCTTCAACATGGACAAGAAGCTTTAAAATTAGTCAGCAATGTCCATATCATGTGATATCAACAAAGGTCTCACAAACAATAGCTACATGAGACTTTTAGTAAGTTCTTTACCTCTGCTTCCAAAAGTTGAGGTTGCAATGCTTATCATTCACCTCAAGTTTGAAGAAAATGTTCTCCTTTAATTGCCTGCTAGTAACTCTTGAATATTAAAACCCCACAGAGCGTGTGAACTGTTCTCTCTGAGGCAGCAGCCCACTGTGGAGTTTGACACAAGAGTCTGGCTGACCTTGACGCTGCAGCTGAGTGTGAGGCAGGCAGCCATGTGTCAGCTGGCCTGCCCGAGTCCACTCCATCATCACCCTTTGGCAGAGGCGAGCTGCCTTGGTAAGAGCCATGAAGAGAATAAGAAAACCAGTAAATTACATCTGAGAGGCTGGAACACAGAATTATTTGCCAGACAAACACTCCTTTGAATAGTTAGTCAGAGAGTAAAGAGTCAAAGCAGCTGCCTGATTATTGATTAATCAATTAACCTGCAATTAATTTCAATTTTAAATTGAAGTCACTGCCCGTGTTAAATGAGATTACATAGCAAAAACAAAAACACTTCACAGAGAATTGCTGTAATTTCAAAAAGCCACTAAAGTGACTGAAAGTTAGGAAAAGGAAAATGTGGTTATATCTCAAAACAAAACAGACTGTTAGTACAGTTTGAGAGGTTTTGAAATATTTTGGATAGAAAATTGAGAATTTAACATACTGAAGAAAAGGTTTTTGGTTTTCTAACCATCTGCATGGTTGTGTGGTAGCCTAAAGAAGAATGAACAGCAACCTGAAAAATTAGGGGAAGTTTTCTACCTGGCATATTTCATTATCCCCTTTGCCTGTAAAATTAGGTATGTACATCTGGCAAAGGAAAGAGGCTGCAGCATTTCATCTGATGGAGGCTGCTGAAATGCCACAAGCAATTCAACAGAACTGGCCCAAGGAGAGTGTTTCAAGGTGGAGAACAGATATGATCATAGCCTGCTACTACAGTCACGGGTGGGTGCACATCGCATCAAGTTTTCTGACTCTAATTAAGCCCAATGTTGCCATCAGTGTTGAAAGAACTACCGCACAGCTTGCATTTTAATCTGGTTTCCTAAAAAGCACATGGCTCCGTGGCAGCAGATGCTGAGGACAGTTGATGAGCTATGAATATGTGGCAGCAACTAATGAAACATTAGTGCTGTGGTTTGCTTCAATCGGCTTTAGTATAAATCTACACTTTTCACATTCACATTTGCAGGACTTGAGGGTTTTTTTTAGGAAGAAGCATCAAACCTCCAAATGCTTCAGTCCCCCCATCAGCAGGAATACACAGAGCCCATATTGAGCGAGAAGAACGGCAGGTGAAAGGTGCTGTAGACTTACACACATTTAATAATCGGTTCACATTGGGGAGTCCCATGTTTTTGCTGCTGGCTAAAAGACCATTTTTGCATTTCTGATCACACCGAAACATTCACTTGGGTGCAACAGGCACCAGATGCTTAAGACTTCAGGGATTATAGCTGTTTGTGATTCATGTCTTTATATCATTTAAAAACTATATGCAGTCCTCATTCCTAGGAAAGGAAAATGTATCTTATGCAAACTGAGTTTCCAGTTTAGTTTCTTCTTCAAAAAAAGATCTACATTTAAAGGAATTGAGATACTCAGAGGCCACATTCTCATAAGAACATTAGTGTTAAAACATAGATGTGTAGTTATACGCAAATTGATACACACTGCTGCAGTTACATCTGCCCAAATACTGAAGTGTGCTTTGTCCAAATTACAACTGTAGGGAACTGATTTGCCCAATGCACATTAAGTTGCAGGAAAATTACTTTATCCCTGCAGCATCACATTAATCTGAAGACCTTTACATCAAATTAAAGTGATAACCAGTATTCAAACTGTTTAAACTGTTGTCCCAGGTGCTGCAGAAGTGGTGCACTATACATAGCTCAGGACTACAGTGCCATGACAACATGTTTACTATGTCTACATAATTTATTAGAAAGTTTTGCTGCAAGAACACACTTCACCATCTAGGAATATTTTTTGACACAGCACAAATTCTCCAATTTAGCAGGTTGAACTGTAGAGACAATGCTTTGCTTGTGCTGCCATCTACTGGACTCAAGATTACATTTAGTAAATTTAATCAACTCAAGTTCAAAGCTGGATTCCTGCCTGGACACATAAGACAGACATCCACAGAGACCTTGAAAGTCACAGGTTCACTGCAAGTCAATTAGCTTGCTATAATTTAACTGATTACAAATTTACACTATACATCACTCAAATACATTAAGAGAAAGGTTAAGCATTAGTAACTTAGAGAGGTTCTGTGTTAATTCAGTTTATATTATATAAACATGACATCTTTACATGCATCTCCATCAGCACTGCTGTACCCAATGATTTTAAACTTCTGTCAGCTTGAAGGTAGCACTGAAATATGTACTCTGAAATGTGAGCTGGGTTTTAAGGCTAAATGTCATTTAAAGCTGTCACCTATAGAAACTGGGTATTACATATACAATACTTAGGATAAACAGCTTGTGGTTATGGCCGTATTTAAATAATCACATTGAAGTGAATTTATGAAAGAATGTTTAATTCTTAAACACAAGTTCTGTAATTAAAGAATACATTTGACCAAATAACAAAATTTTGCACTCCATGATCAAATGTAACCTGAAAGTATTGGATGAAAATTAACCATAAGCAGATTTAGAGTAAATAATAAAGAACTCTGACTAGATACTGAATTTAGATGACTAGATATAGGCCAAAAGTGTGAAGCTCTTTAATACTTTAAAGCAGTTCCTACATCTCAACAAATTGGGAAAAAAGGCTGTTGAGCTATACAAGTATCATTTTTGACTTCATGTAATACTGTATTTTGGGGCCCAATACTAATGTTATTTAGGAATAAAAAGCCTCAGCATTAATTGAACACATTTTTTCGCTCCATGAATGTGACTAGCTGAGTACTATATATATATATATTTTTTTTTTTTTTAAACACAGTACCACCATCTCACACAGCTGTGATGCTGTGCTACCAGTCAGTAGAGTGTCGTAAACACTGGAGTCTGCTCAACAGACTGTTTTCTCAGTTAAGGAATTAAACCTCAAGTAGATATGTGAATGTAGAATTTTTTCTAACATTTTAAACAATCAAAGCTGTCCAATTAAAAGCTTTTGCTAAAACTTGGGCACATCAGCATACAGAAACCTGCTAATTGAAAGATTATGCTTTTGAGAAAGAAGAAGAAGAAAAAAAAAAAGCATCAGAAAAAATTTTTGATTGACTAATACATTCTTTCTTAATGATAAACATTGGTCTCTGTTATATACTTAAAACACCACAGCTACTTCAACTGGAAGTTAAACCTTATAGGCAACCCTGATTGGACTGAACTGGACAGTATGCTGATTCTGCTTTTACTGAGCAGTCAGACCTCAAAGGAATCTGGTTTACTTTCAATGCTTGTTGTCACTGTAGTTAGGGAACGTGTCTGAAGATGAAAAGGTCTTCGGCTTCCAAATGCATCCTTCCCATCAGCGTACTTATGTCTGTAAATAATGGTTTAGAAATTAGTTGTGTTTAATATGATGCCAGTATTTCATATGAGGTGCCCCAATAGCCAAATGATTAGGGTGGCGCATCATATGCATGAACACAATGTGTGTGCAATGTTGGTGGGTCTCCCCCTTCTCTCCATCTCCCTGTTTCTTGTCGCCCCATAAAAATAAGTATTAACAGCATTCATATGTGTTACTGCTTTAATTATCTAGTGCAAATTAAACCTTGATAATGTAAAGGACAAGCTTAACCTTTGGGGAAATTTACCGACTTGCTTTTATTGCATTAACTTTGCATAAAGGGTGGCAGCAGAAGATAAACAGCCAGCCTGCACTAGCCAAACCTTGGACTGTTCCTTTATATCAGTGTTTGGTATAAAGCACTCACCTCACATTCTCATCCTGTCTTCAGCTTTGAGGGCAGACTTTGAAATGCCCATGCCTTGTGGAATCCTGTCTGGGTATCTCACAGCAATCCTGACGCCATTTAACTCAACGCCCTGAAGAAGTAAAAAAAAAAATCCCATCCATTGTTTTTAGTCACAACACATAACTTAGGCACTTTACAAGGCATCTGATGGAAGAAATTTCAGACAGGACTTTCAGTTCTTTTCCCTTCTAATTTATATCAATGAGGCTAAATATCAGAAACATCTCTCTGCATAATACAGTACAGTTCAACAGCAGCACTAACACCGTCATCTAAAATGATCAACATAACTGAACTAGGTGTGCCTGAGTGTGCGTTTAGTAACAGTCATTAGGTTCATGAGATAAGGAAAAGGAGCACACAGGAAGGGAAAGCTGTGCAATCTACACAGACCAATTACATACAGTTCAGGGGATACTTACATGAAGGCACCGGATTGCTTTATCACAATACTCTTGTTTTGTGAAGTTTACAAAGGCACATCGTTTGGAAATTAGGACCTTCACACTATAAACATCCCCAACTCTGCAGGAGAAGCCAATGTGTGAGTCGTCACTTACTATGCAGCAAATACGTCTGATGACAAATGCTGATTTAAAATAACATGAAAAGGTTTAGTCTCACTACAATGAACACTCCATACTTGCTAAACAGGTTGGTTATTGCAGAATCAGGCACTGGGTGAATTAAGTTTCCAACCCAAACTGGAAACAGCTCACTGTTGAAAGAAAATATGTAAAACATGTTAAAATTAAAGATAAGGTGATTAGATGATATGCAACAACAAATGCAGAGACTCTACTTCTGTAAGAATTGAATTAGCATTCAGAACAATTTGAACTACATTATAGCATTTAATTTCTCTGCTCTCTTCCAATAGAAAAAAAGAAAACAGAGGATCATCCAATTAACTGTTATTTGTAAGGGGCAATACTACATAATGGTTAGTACAAATATTTTTAGCATTTTAAGGGAGATTGCCCATCTCTAGTTGTCAAATTACATTTTAAGTAAACAAACTATTTTGAAACGTCTCCACAGTGTGACTGGCTCTATACTTACGGTGGTGGTCCATTATGATCTCTGCTGCTTTTGACACAGTAAGTAGGAATGGGTTTTGCAGTACACTGGTCATTTGACATATTCTGGACTGGACCTAAAGCTCTGTTCTTTAGTACTACTTTTGGTGCAGCCTGGGATAGAGTAAGAGCAGCAGATGCACAGCTTGTGTTAGCTGAAAGGACCGGAGACACTCCTGTCACATTTGCTACTTGAGCCGTTGGGACCGTGGCATGTTGAATAGCTCCTGAAGGGAAAACAAGATAGTGCAGACACACATACTAACTACCCAAATTTAGGATCAGACTAGGTAAATGTACTCTATACAGGTGCAGGGCAACACTTAAGTCTGAGTCTTGATCATAAAATCACCAACTGCACACTCACCTGGTTGATGGTTTAATTTCATCAGGACTTCTAATGATTTTTTTACTGTGCCATGAATAATTAATGCATTTGAGCTCTGCTCCCGTGTGAATCCATATTCCTGAAACAAAATGGCTTCAGTCACTGACTGTCTTAAATTTTCCTCTTAGTACTCTCCAAAACACTGCTGTTAAAAAAATATTGATACTGGTCTTTTTTTAAATCAGTTTTGTTTTTGTGTAGTAAATATTATCCTCAGATATGCAGTGTTCCAGTAGAGTCATGACTAAGCTAACACACAATGCGGAATAAAAACATACACATTAATGAGGTTTCACAGAGTGACAGCATTATTTTTATATATTTGGAAGTTTCCGTTGCTGCCTCTACTATCTACAAACATGTTACTGTTACAAACCATTAGTTGTGTTATCTGCACCCGCATCAGTTCTTGGGCAGCTTCTGCATATGAACTGTCCAGTTTGAGAACTTCCTTGAAGGCCTGGGCAGCCTCCTCATACCTCTGAGGGAGAGAGAAAAAAAGCCTCTGTCTTGGGACTAAATCAAACTTTAGACCCTATTACTGTCACCCTGCTGGACTAATCACCCTAGTTACTGATGCTTATAGCCACACCAAGTCAAAACATGTCCTAGTAAATAATGTGAGCCTGCAAAGCCCAGTAACACTTGGAACTAATTCAGTGGTGTTGCAACAAGGCCAAAGTGACCACAAAGTCACTCCAACCTGAAATGATGAGGGTAAACAAAACAATGTAAACACCAATTTAAAAAAGGACTTAGATGTTACCTTGTCAAAGCTAAAACGCTTTAGCTAAGTGGATCATATTTTGTTGCAGGTCTGAATGTTGGACGTATTTAACACTATTTTGTCTACCAAGAGACATGCATCCCACACACATGCCATTACAATTCACAGCATTTAAAACAGAGCAATATCAGTGGTGCATATGTTGTTGGAGAACATTTACCTTTAGACCAGCTAGAGCTCTGCCCTTCCTAAACAGGCCTTTAACCCAGCCTGAACATAATCCGAGACACAACTCTGCATCAGCCAGCGCCTTCTCATATTCTTGCATCTTTTCAAAACAGAAGGAACGATTGCCAAACAACCTACAACAGAAATAACCATTTAAATTGTGCAAAATAAAGATTTTTTTAAAAGACATTTGCAGTATACAAATGATTATTACATTAAGTGTAAATACAGTAAAGGACATATTCTTACTTATACTCTGTGGGGTTGTACTTAATTGCATCTGTGAAATACTTTACAGCACTATTAAGGTCTCCAGAATTTGCAAACTTGTTTCCAATATCTGCAGTAAAGAGTTGAAAAAAAAAAAAAAAAGTTAAAAATAACATGTCATTAATCATATTATGACTAAAATATCCACAAATCCTGGTCAACTCATCTGATATAAGATGTGTTTACATGAAAAGGATAAAGCTTACTTGCAAACTCAGTACTTATTTTTATATTATCTTCAAGGGTGGGTGGTCTAGTGGTGGCAGAATCCTGTTTAGACAGTAAGAGTGAAATTAGAGCAATGTTATCCCACATACAAAAGGCAAAATCCAGTTAATTATTAATGCACTACACTGCAGTCATTGGAACAGTAATCATCCATCAACTCTGTTGAGAACCAGACTTATTTGCAAGACAGCTCACCTTGTTCCCAACTTCCTGGTCTTCGTTAAGTTTTTCAGGAACAGTTTTACGTTCTCCTTTGACTGGGAGCTGCTTCTTCTCCTTTCTCTCAGGCTTCGGCCTCTGCTCCAACTTACGCTTGACTACACTCACAAAAGTACTTGTCATATCTAGTTCCTTAAAACAAGCAATAAAAAGAAACATGATTAGTCACCTGCATAAGTGGTTAAAGCCTCCACAGCAAAATTACAGGCATTTGATATGCTCATTCAGTTGAACACAAAAATGCCACAACACACAGGTTATTTCACAGCAAATATGTAAATAATTTTTCAAAACTATTTATGTTCAAACTTTTTAAATCGATAACTATTTATCAGTATCTCACTACAAAGTTCAAAATCATTACAAAACTACAGATATATCAGTTTGAGAAGCTTCGTTTTGCTTACAGAAATTTAAATGTTGATAATGATAAATGCAGGAATTGTACTAATATGACAATTTGGTACCTCAGAGTCACCAGAATCATCCTTGGTGTCGCTATCTTCTTCAGTCGATTCATCATCACTACTTTCGCTGCTGGCTCTATCTTTGGCTGAAGCCAGTTGTTTTACCCTGGAATTTGTAATCTCTTTGGATTTATCATTAACTGCTGTACTGTCCTCTGCATCCGATTCCTGTACATCATCTTTTCTCTGTAAAACAGGAAAACAAAAACTGTTAAAATCTGTAACACACATGATCATTACCTCTGCATTTTTTAAGGGGTTCTGTTTCACCTTTTCCTGCATCTCAAGCTGTTTTCTTGCCTTCTGTTTCTGTTAAATAAAACATGGACAATGAAGCACAATTTCCTTAATCTACCAGCCACCCATTGCTACAAAACTCTAGAGAGAACAGAAGTTACCTCGTTCTTAAGCTGCTGCTTCTCATCCTGTTCTTTGTTTTTTTCAGCTGCTAATACTCTGGATCTTTGCTCAGTATCCTAAGAGTTGCAAAACAAACTTTACATAGATTTCAACCATCTGAAGTCTGCAAAATCACAATCAATTAAAATCCCACTTGCCAAAGCATATAAAACAAATAACTTACATTCTCCTTTGCTGGAACTTCTACAGAGGGTGGTCGATGAAGGTAATCCGGTGTGGACTGATAAAAGTTGAATAACCTTTTATGGTTTCCACTCATTTTTATATCCCTATTCATGTCAGAGGGCCTTGGGTGTCCATAGAAATAGTTATGACCATCTACACGTCTGTTAATTGCATTATCATCCACACCTGTATCATCTAGCTCATCAGTGCTTTCCCTCCCTGTTTAGAAAAAGCAAATCTGTTACAAATCTGTTTTATACATGAACACAACATATTTTATAATAAGATTTCCAGAATGAATATGTAAACCATTTAACAATAAAGCACACTACAGGTGGAAATGTAATGTGAAATCTTACTAAGAAAGCCAATGTTGGAAACAGGACAAGGGCGTCCTTCAGACAAATCCACAACTCTCTGTTAGGCAGAAGAAAAATAGACATAACATAAATCCATGTTCCACATAGTTCCTGAAAACCATTAGATTAGCTCTGCACCTTCAGCCTTAAAACCACCATTTTCCTACATTCACCCTAGATTAGGACCCAATTATGCACCAAACCAAGCTGTCCTAAGCAGTGTACCAACTGCAACCTGGAGCTGAAGTGAGCTTCTTGACACTGAAGCAATCCATCCTTAAGTTTCACTTTCATTTATGCAGAGAAAGGTCTGACTCACTCGATCACCATCAGCAGAAAAGCTACATTCTCTGTGCTCTATGAATACATGGATCCAACATCTGCAGTTTACTGAAATTACCCTATTATATATGCAGATTACCTTTAAAAGTAGCTTTCTAAATACCTAGTTGTCATGAGCTAATATAAAAATGCTTAGGACCCATAGTGTGCTACCAGGATTGTCCAACAGGTTACACAATTTAAGACACGTGTCAAAAATGTTGTGGGTGTTTTGAATGCTGAAACCATAATACAGCACTGACTGATATTTCTCATAGCATTCATTTTTATTGTGACTTGATCCAAAGCATGAACTTGAAAGGTTTAAAGAGTTAACCATGTTCATCTGCTATTTCACAAGTTCCTGGAGGAAAGATCTGTGTCAGTACCGTAGTTCAATAAAGAAGTAAAACTATCTGCGCTCATTTTTCTACACAGAATAAACACAGGAAGTGACTGCATGCATGTTTCTCTTAGCCAGAAGTTTAGTTTGGTGACTCCAAATTAAAACTAATATTAGACACATTACAGGTTATCCTCATTATAAAACCCACATTAGGGACATTACAGTCACCTACAAACCCAAAGAGCCAACATGTGGACGCTGAACAGTTACCAACATTTTAATTTCTCTTTCTCACAGGACAATTTAAAAGGTGTACTTACGGCCCTATGAATATCCCCGGGCTCTGAAAAAGACAGAGTCAGAAAACAATGTGAATGTCGTTTAATAAAACAAACTAGATGAGGAAATGTTCGTGATTTATCTTCATTTAGCCATGACTTTAATTAATACGAGAAAATAGCTTGTTAGCTAAACTTTTTCCAAGCGGCAAATAAGCCCTTTCTTACCCGTCTCCTCCTTAAATATATCCATGTTTAGTAATCCTGCGTCTTCATATTAACTTAAATTCGAGTAGAGTATACATTAAGTGGCCTTACCCCAAAGCTAACTAACATTAGCAACCTCTAACTTCTACTTCATGCATACTATCGCGATCTTCACCAAATATCGCGCGAACATGGCTTTTCTCGCGCATGCGCGATGTGGGCTCTCTCACAGACAAAGGTCCTTTGCTTTGCTACCCCCTGTCGGACACATGCTGGTATAGCAGGACATTACTTGGGTTCGCATTGCTTTTTTAGGTGGTTCTATCAAAAAGTGAGCACTCCGTTCATTTCATTCCCATAATAAGTTTACAGCATGTACAAGGACTGATGTTCATCCCCTCAGGTGTTCAGGAAAAAAAATAAATTAAATTAAATAAACCCATCAATTGCCTCAAGGCATAATATGTCTCATACTAACATATTTAAATCTGTGCCATTACCTATTTAGCTTATTACATCTATTGCATTTAAAACCACATGAGAAATCATAATAGCTTATATTTATTGAACAAACACTATTAAAATGTGACAGTGAGAATATATTATGTTAAATCTTTAATGTATCACTCAGGGAATCATTAGCAAACACACATAATTTTTGAATTATTTCAGGTAGGCAAAAACCTCTAGTGTTAAATAACCACAGGCAAAACCAAAATATGAAAATATAAGTATTTTCCTTTTTAGGTTAACAGTTCAATGTTTTTTTTTTTTGGAAATGATTCATTCATAGTCTCTATACCATGGTACTTTTTCTGTCAGAAATTTGAAAATGAGCAAATACAGTATTTAGAAGTCCACATTCAATGAATCACATATAGTTCAGCAGTTAGTGCATTTTCTGTTAGATCATTTATTTTCCAGTTACGTTAATTAAGTCATGTTATGCTCACATGGACTGTTCATGTGTCTGTCGTTTCCAAACACTAATGTTAGAATATAATGCCAAGGCATTTTCAGTAAAACCTTTTCAGCTTTTGTAAATGCTTAGCTAAAGTGATCTGTGTATTAACATGTCTTACAAATTAATAAATCTTTTAAACCAACAATACAATTATACAAAACTTGTGCTACAAGTTAAAATATTTCATTAAGAAATGTTCAGTAACTCGCTGATTGAAAACTTTAATCTGTTCAATATCATGTATCCACCTCACATGAGGTTATGCAAGATGTGATTATGAACATATATCACATGGCTTCTAGCTTTCCTTTAACTTATAACGAAGCAGCCATCTTTGGTCATGAAAAATAACCTGGTCTCTTCACCTTTGAGTTCAAAGGTCAACCCTGAATTATAAACTCTCAAAGGCTTATCAGTTGCTACAAAAAAACTGTCATCGTAGCCAGAATACTGGCTAAAAGTCTTTAAGAACAAAAGTAGGAAACAGCCTTCAGTCTTTTCACTGGGAATTGTTATTCTGTGGTCCTCCCATGGCGTACGGAAAAGGCAATGAGTCTGTGGTAAACTGAGCTGAGCAGCAAGATAGCTCCTACCACCATAGCACAGATGAGGCTGAAAGCCCAGCGGGGTCCGAGGATGGTATAAACATGAGAGACAAAGACAGGACCCAATGTCCGTGCCCCGCTGCCCGAGGCTGTCAGCCATCCCATGTACACACCCTGAAAGAAGCATTAAAGACTCTCAAAAGATGTACAATTTTAATATGATCATTGTATTTAGCTGCTAATTAAACTACAGTTTGAGAAAGATGCAGTCATGGTTGAAATCTCCTATGTTATCTTTGTCAAAATTACACTCCATTACTTCAGTCTTCTTACCTGAGGCTTGGGTCCCAGGATTTTAGAATACAGTGTGTAGGACATGACGTTGCAGGCAGGGTAGCCCACCCCAATCAAGATGTCAGCTGAGATGAACTGGGCTAGATGTATTGCTGGGGTATACTGGCACCAGGTCTGCTCATACGGGCATCCTGTAGGCTCCAAAGAACTGTTCGAGGTTATGGTGGCTTTGGACACCTGACTGACCAATGAGTTGTTTTTGAGGTCTACATTTTGAAAAGACCAAACAAATCATATGTCAGAAATTATGTAATGTATTTGTGCTAAAGCACAGTGTTCTCAAAAAGAAAACCTTCCAAAAGATCAAACTGGCATTCAGTTTGAAGTAATTTATTACTTCAATAGGTGAAAAGGTTTATGTAGTAAACAAACTCTTACCTGCCCACTGGATTTTGGGGTAATGGTTCCCCCATGGAAGGAGAATAAAGAAGCCACAGAATATAATTGCCAAGCCTGCCAGCAACACTGGACGATCTCCAAATCTACAAGAAAATACACATTCTTCTTCATTGGCAGGATTCATGAGAGCTGTAATAAATTTTAACTTATACATGTGTGAGATAAGTTACCGTTTAGAGGCCACTTTTACAACCAGGAACACCAAGATTGATTCAAATCCAATGCAGCAGATGATGATGCCATTGTATAAAACTGCTTCTTTCCTTGTCCAAGCAAACATGTCCATGGACAAAGGTGTGGCAATTCTGTAAAATCCCAAACATACAGTCAGAGCTTGAAACCTTATACAACTAATATGAATGGGGCAAGAGTTATGTAACAGAAACTGTAGTTAAATTCTAACTTGACTGCCTCAGTACTGAGTACATACGTCTCAAAGACAGCAAAGATGAACATTACAATGAAGAAGAGGACGTTCGAAGTCAGCACGGCTACGTGGTCGATGGTTTCCTCACTTTCTTCACTAATGTCAGCTGTATCTACAGGAAAAGAAAGAGCAGAATAATAGATTCCAACTGAGAAAGTCTAAGCAATGTCCTCAACAAATCCCACTAAAACATCCAGACTCACAAATCTGGCAGGCCTGCAATTGGGCTGCTTTGTCCTTAAAGTGTCACCCCGCCAGTATTTGGTATTCATCAATCAATTAACTGCATAGCTCTGCAGAATATTTGTCTGTATGCTACTGCTTGTTCTTATTAACCTAACATAAGGTTTGTGAACAAAGAGATGGTCAAATAGAAAGTGAAATAGTCTTTATGTAACCATGCTTTGTTGTTCCTCCTTTTTCCTTCTGCACTGGCACTTGTGTGCTTAGCCCTGTGTGATTTGCCATTCGTGTTGGATAAGTCTAAACCAGGAGGATGGGTGATGAATTGGTAGAATGAGATTTACCTTCTGATGTGTAGTTGATGGCTTGAATTTGTCTCCCATGGTCATCAACATGGTGCTCCCTGTTAATGTCAATCAAGACAGACTATAATTAATATCAGTGCTGATATTAAAATATTATTTGTCCACTGAGAAGCATATTACATGAACCAACATAAATGTAGCCAGACTATATTAATGTATTTCAGAATACACAGTAACGTGATTTTAAATTGGTTTTTGTCTAGGAGATCTTCACCTCAGCACCAGGACAACCAGCAAGATGTTGATGACCCCAAAAGCTGCAGCCAGTAAAGCAGGAGTAGTGTACATGTTGAGCTGCAGGTCTATGACGCTCACTGTGAAACCATGCTCACCAATGAATGACAGGCATGCCTGTAGAGCTGACATACAAACACATGCAAATTTACACAAATGTTTCCTTGTGTTGTTCAGGATGCACTACATGAAACATGACTGCTGTCTGCAGTATACTGGCCAGGTTTACATAATCTGAACAAAGCCATCATTACCTGGTCCCAGGATGAAACCCAGGGCCTGACAAGCACTCATGTTCGCCATGGCACTGGTCCTCTCTTTTAGTGATGTCGCACCAGCAACATAAGACCTCACCACAGCAACATTACCTGCCATTAGAAGAACAAAACTGATTTTAGGAGATGTGTGACACTGACCACATCACCATATGGGGTTAGCAGAATCATATTCAGTTATATGTGTTGATCACCCTCACAAATCACCTGCTCCAAAGCCCACAAAGGCTCTGGATATGAGCATGTGGAACTTGTTATTGGTTCTGGGTAGGTATACGTAGGCATAGTAGATATTGGCGGACACATTGATGAA
Source organism: Mastacembelus armatus (assembly GCF_900324485.2). Classification (NCBI taxonomy): domain Eukaryota; kingdom Metazoa; phylum Chordata; class Actinopteri; order Synbranchiformes; family Mastacembelidae; genus Mastacembelus; species Mastacembelus armatus. The sequence goes on along the minus strand of NC_046650.1, from coordinate 13,291,549 downwards.
TATGGAGCAGACCAGCGGCTCCCTGCGTGGTCGGTAATTAGACCACACGCCAAAAATGGGTGAGGCCACCATCTGACCGAGGCTATAGGCTGCCACCACCCATCCCAGGAAGCTGGCATTGGCAGTATCATCAATCTATAACAAACAAATTAAAACGGCATGTGAAGGTGTTTGTGTATCCACAGAGGACCCTGTCCTTGAGTCCCATTACTGATGAATGCAGATACTTTTAACACTGCTCCGGGTGTGTGTTCACAGTGTGTGTGCACTTTGGGTGGTAATGCAATTTCCCCATTGTGGGACTAATAAGGGTAATGACCTAGAATGTGCCTAAGTAAAGGGAATTGCTTTGGCTACTCAGGTTGACTAATGAGCAGGGGTAAGACAAGCATCTGCTAAAATGTGCTTTGGACCTTCTTTCATTTCTTTCTCTTGTTTACAAGGGCAAGAAGATTGACTTGCGACACAATAATAAACAATAATTTAATTTCACCACTGAACAACCTTTTACCAAGAAAACGCTGAGATATGCATACCTTCTGCAAATAGGGCCAAATTGATGTGATGACAATAGTGAAACCTGAAAGGGCACAAAAAAAAACATCAATGCTTAACAAGTTACCAGATATCCCAAACATGTTGAGAATCAAATTATATTAAGCACAAGCCAGACAAACGAACAGATGCAGCAGAAATAAATAATCTATAAAGCTATAACTCTTTAAGGGTCACACCTGCTGTGTGCATCTCTCACTGTATGGATTTAAAAACTAAAACTCAAAAATCCCTGTGTCTCCATGAAGTGACAGCTCAGTTACAGCATGGACCACAGCCTTGTGTGTGTGCAGATGTTAAAGCCACCGTAGGTCGTGGGCATCCTCACCTACACTGCTGAGAAACATGGTGAAGTACATGACTCGAATAGACCTCCAGCGACTCTTGTAATCCTCATCCTGAAAGTCATCACTGTACACAGACATGAGGACAAGACAGTACAGGACATGCAGGAATATATTAGCACATCAATGTGACCCAAAACGTTTACAAACCTGCACGGTTTGCCCAGAGTTAACTGTCCCTCCACAACCTGCCTGGACCTATAAATTGCCCGTTTAATCTTTACCCCACCTGGACCAGGGGGCAAACCAGTGAACTCTGCACTCACCTGCTTGCGTCATCCCTGAGCAGTGGGGTGCCCTCGTCACAGTCAGCAACTTCAGGCATTTTCTGGTGAAACAGCAACCCAGCAGAATTACTTTGCAGACCTGAAACTGCTGCTATGTCGCCATTGATAGCAGAGGATCGGACGGGTAGTTGACGCTAAGTGACAAGTCTTCCGACAGGCGCTAGAGACCTAGATGTCGCATCAGCTAACGCTAGCAACCCAAAGTAGCTCTTATAAAACCGTCCACAGGCGACACTAAGTAAGGTCACACAAAGATTCACTACAAAACTGGACTACGACACCAGAACAGAGACGCACTCGGTGTCACAGCAAAACAACCACTTCCGGTTAAACTTGTCAAAATGTCTTCAAAATAAAATTGTATCAATTTAAAAAAGTCATTTGATGCCGCAATAGACCATTCAATACATATCCAATTTATTTTTTGTAAATTGTATGATATATAAATTGAGAAGTACAAAAGCTATCTGCTTATTTTCCAACCGTTACTGACTTTATGCTTTTATTTTGAAACCATATTACAGCCAATAGAAACACCAACTATCCACATCTGGCACATCTGTGTTTAACGTTGTAACAATAGTAAAGGTTTGTTAATTATATCTAACCTCGTCAGAAATGTTGTAACAGGATATTACTCCTATAGTTTTCTACTATAAAAAATAATAGTATATTTAATGAATGGAATATGAAGAGGAAATGAAGAGGAAAATCTGGATCTTGCAGTCAGTAACTCAATTCTGTCAGGAGGTGGAGAAAAGATCTGCGTTATCTATGACGCAACATTTTACATATTGCAAAAGACAAAATCCCATCTGAATAATATGCGTCTCAGAATATAACAGCATGATCATAATCGTAATCCACTGCAGCAACCCGCAGGTTTATTCCGATGTTATCTCTCACTTCCTCCGCCGCCTTCTGCACATCCAGTGAAACTGCAGCTCCAAAAGTGAAAGTGAAAACAGGCGATGCCTCTGAAGGACAAAGAATCAAAGCAGAGTTCTCTTGCTAAAACTACGTCAGAAAAGCTGCAGCTGACCTGAAACCCTCATATGTAAATTGCATTTCCTGATTTAATATTGCGTCTTAATTTCCGTCTTTGAAGTTGGATGAAATATTCCTCCGTGGATTTACAGCATTACAATGGGTAAGCCTCGACATATGTATCAGATCATATTTATCACATATCAATTCATTTGCTGTTTAATGGTTGTGGAGTCTGTTCGCTACCTGACGTTATTGTGTGTTTAAGAAAATGCTCTTCTTTTCTCCAGGTGTACATGTGAAACGCATGTATCTTGTGATCCTTTGCGCATATTTGTCTTGTGGTGTCCCTGGTAAGACCCTTCCTAATCCTGGACTACATTATCTGTTTAACTTTCTGATCCCAGTAGTTTTCTATGTATTATAATGCATTGTCTTTTGTGTACTTATTGTTAATTTTCTAAGCCTTTAAGGCTCTAAACCTTTTTCCTCTAATGCACATTTGCTTTGATACGTATGTTATTTAAACAAAAGCTTCATGATTTATTATAAACTACAAAGGTGGTGTAGTGCTTTTACTATAAAAGTCTTCATGGGCAGTAATGCATCTTCACTGAGATAAGAAAAAGACAAAAACATAGTCTTTACTAATACCATTATTGTTGCCTTTTACAGTTTCACAGAACATTGTGGTTTTCGTCAGGCCCACTGTTTTAGCGCAGCGTGGCCACATGATCATATTGCCATGCTGGCTGAACCCACCACAAAATGCAGAAGATCTGGAGGTACGTTGGTACCGTGATGGTCACTTCGATACCCCGATCATGCTCTACCAGAAACGATTATCTGATACGTCCAAGGAAGCTTCGTATGTGGGCCGGGTCTCATTTGGCTTAAAGGATGCTGAGTCTGGTGGACTGAAGGCAGGTGATGTGAGCCTGAAGCTACTGAATGTCACAGTTAGTGATGAAGGTGTTTACAACTGCTACATCAGTAGTGACCAAGGATATGACAAGGCAACTGTCAGTCTCCATGTGACTGGTGAGTGTCATACAACTCAAAAGTAAACTGAAAGATGGTTTAAAGATGTCTCTGCATTATCATCAAATGTTCTTTGTTCTCCTTCTCCGACCCTCTTCCCAGCAATGGGAACTACCCCTTTCCTGTCAGTAGTGTGGAGAAAAGAAAATGCTGTAAGTGTGAGCTGTGAATCTACAGGCTGGTATCCACAACCTTGGCTGTGCTGGTCAGATCAGAAGCAGAATCTGACCTCAAACAGTCTGAAGTACAGCAAAGATTCCTCTGGTCTTGTGTCAGTCCACAGCTCACTTCTAGTCTCCAGCTCCTCGGATGTTTCCTGCTCAGTAGGTCTCTCTGATGGAGAGGCCAAGGAGACAAGTGTGCATCTAGAAATGCCTTCACAACTTGCTAAACAGGGTAAAAGAAATTGCTTGCATATGAGTAACTTGCATTTTCTTTACTTGCTTTCACATAGAAGAAAAATTTCTTGTTTTTCATTTAGAGTCTGGACAATCAGGGGCTGCTGCTGGTTGGGTGGCCTTTGGGCTTCTTCTCATCGCTGCTTTAGTTTTATTTGGAGTCCTGTACTTCAAAAAGAGAGGTAAATATTGATTAAGACTATGGTGCAATAGTAGTGCAGATCTTTACATAGTTCTTTGGTGTTTTAAGGTAACTATTGCTTATTTCCATTATCTGCAGTTCATCCTTTGGATAAGATGATTAATCCTTTGGTCCATCACAATTTGCTGAAGCCAAATATATTCAATTGACTGTTATAAGACAAATGGTTTCAGAAATCCTGACAACTGAGTGAACTGAAATTTAACAAATTTAACAAATAATTAAGTACAAAAGCAGTTGTAAATTCATTCTTTCTTTCAGGTTTATTTTTTGGGAAGACAGACAAAGCAGCTGATGGTAAGAAACACCACATAGTGTCACACAAACCACAGTATTTCACGGTGTGTAATAAAAAGAGAGAATTCATGTGTTTTTGTGTGTTTTTTTCAGAGAATTCTCAACTTTTACCAAAAGGTAAGGAGTAGATTGTTTTTTCATACTTCAAGTCAAAGCGGGACACTTTCTATTCACCGCAACACACAAACTGTCTGTTGTATTACTTATTGTCTTTATTCACTAGAGTGCGGTGTAGAATTCATGTTGACTGTACTATACTTGTTATACGTTAACAGATGGCTGTGCAGCTATTGAAGAGGCTAAAAACTATTATGGTAATCTGCTCACTATTACTCTGCTATCAGTCTATCCTGATGTCTTTCAGATTTTACTCTAATCTCAATTTCTATTTCAACAGTGAATATTAAACTTAATGGAGAGGATAATGAATACCTCACTGTCAAGGAGGGCAAACTCAGAGACAACATTAAGAAGTTCAAGTTTTCTGATGAAACAAACAATATCTACAAGACAGCTATCAAAGGAGATCCTGGCTTCTCTACTGGCAAACACTACTGGGAGGTTTCTTTGGGTAATGAAGGGTTAGGCCTCAAACAGTCATGGTGGGTAGGGGTCACAAATGTGACTGTCCCTCAAGAGTCTAAGCTCCAAGGCCCGAACTCATATGATGGCTTCTGGTTCTTGTCCTCCTCCCCTGAGAGGAAGGACAGCTTTCAGTTCAGCACAGAACCAAAAGTAAGTTTTCCTGTTCATTCAAGACCACAGACAATTGGTGTGTATTTGAATTATGATAGGGGAGAGCTTTCTTTTTTTAATGTGGAAGATAAACATGTCATTGGGACTTTAACAGCTAAGTTCACAGGCAAAGTCTTTCCATTATTCAATCCTGGCATAGGTGACAAGGCCCCTATGGAAATATTACAGAGAACAGCAGAAGAGCTTGCCCCTTAAATGTGCATGAACTTGTGATTTTCCACATTGTCTGATAAATCAAGTAAAAACGGGACAGGACAGGTATGTGCCAGCTACATAAGCCCACTTCATGACCCTCCCAGCCTTTCTGTTGTAATTCTAGCGTCTGTCGTAGTCTGTAAATGCCTTTTGGGCAACCAGGCAGATTGTAGCTGGGAAAACAGGACAGGATGGGAGGGCCAAAGATTGAGTGCCAAAAGACTTTTCATCTTGTCATATTACCATAATTTTGCAATTTACAACTGACTGACCAACTTTTTTTACCTTATGAGTTTGTGTGTGTATATACTGATTTCATTTACACAGTACAATTACATTCCATGCATTTTAGGAAATAATAGTTTAGAATCTTATATTGCCTTCAAAATACGAAGTTTTCGGAACATTCTGCAATTGTACTGCTTTTTATGGTCCTATAATCATGCTGTGAACACATTTCCTGATTTAATATACTGACAGAAGGATTATATACGTGCTAAAGTATGTCCTATAAGGGTTCGAGACAACTTCTAATACACTAATCCTGTTGTAAATGCTCTTACGTGTTGCAAACCTGCCAAGTTACCTGGTGTATGCTTCTACATTTTTTCGGAAACTAAACCATGTGTTATGACATGTCTAAAACTTCTGTATGGTGTTTGTATTTTTTGTGAAAAAAAGTCAATCTACTATCTTGTATATACTTCTCATTTCTATTTTGTTGTTTTCTATCCACAATGTAAAACTGACTCTTCAATCCAGTTTAAGAAAACACAACAAAATGTCATACACTTTAATAAGTACAGGTAGTATTTACAGTATGTACACCTAAGCACAATACTAACTTTGTAATCACTATTGTATACTTTTCATAGATTAGGAAGTATTTACATTGTGAATAAGACCATATGTTGTTTCTGAAATAAAATTAGTTTAAAAATAATGATATGTAATGTATTCAAGTAGGCGTGCCTTGATACATACAAGTCTGACTAGGATAATGGACTAAGAGGTATGCAAGAACCACTTCACAGGTGCATCACAGTCAAAGACTTTGAAGAATACTTTTTTTAATACTTGTCAGTTGGGCTGCCATGGTTTGGGGGCACAATGCCAGTCAATATGAAACACAAACTATACAAGTTCATATACGTTTCAGTCCTGAAGACAAGTGTATCTGTGGGGAAGTTCAGAACCATTGCTTTTTCCTCCAAAGCTTTACAAACTCATGTTTGGTCTTCAGCCTTCAGTGGAAGTAAATGCAAGGACTATTTGCTGTAACATATCCTGGTGGTTTTGGTTGCATGTCACCCTCTCTCTTCCATGTCTCCTAACATGCTCCACTGTTAACTGGCTACTGAAGTACAAATGAGAAAAATAATCTTTAAAAAGGATTCGCTGTGTCTGAACTCATATTCACACTTACAGGTACATTATGTCCAACCATTAAAAAGTACATCTTGAAAAAGGACGGTGGACATCCTCAACAGAGAACGAATGATCCTTAACTTGAGCAACCACTGTTTTCTTAGCTTAGTCATTTTTATAACACCACTCCTTTATGATCAGAGAGATGAGACTGGAAATGCCCCTAACTTGAGGTACAGCACCCACCCAATACCCTGCACAAAAAAACAAAACAAAACAAAAAAAACAAAAAATCTGAAAGGAGAAAGAGAAGCTGCACTCCACCATGACCAAGAGTTTGTCTCTTCAGGGTGACTGCTGGTGGTTTATACATGAACGGTACTAGTATGTGTCCTTTGCCACATTTCTGTTTTGCCCTAGCAGACTGCAGCAGCGCTTTCCCTCCTCCCCTGCTTCTTCAACAGCTGGATGCGATTATGGACGTAAAATTTGATTGCCCTCCAGTCTCGCTGGTTGCTCACTAGCAGAGGGCAGAGTTCGAGGCAGCGCTCGCAGTCCGCCTTTGCAGGGACACGCAGCTCCATGAGGTTTCTCTTCAGGTGAGTCTCCACTGCTACACGCTCCGCCTCTGACCAGGGACGCTTCAATACACCACGCTTCCCTGTGAGACAGGGGAAGGCATTAGCAAGTTAAATGAATGGAAGCAGATGTGACTGAAGCTTGTTACTGACAGAATGTTACCTGATTTAGGTGGAATACATCTCCTTTTATGAACATTGGCTATTGGTGGGCTGACCGGTGAAGGAATGGGTGCTCTCTTCTTCCGTGGTGGCCGGCCTGGTCCTTTCTTTTTCACCATTACCTCAGCCTTCTCTTTGACTTCCTCTTTCTCTTCTTCTGCCTCAGACTCTTCTGAAAAGGAGTCTGCTGAGTTTCCAGACATCACTGTAGTACAAATATAAGGTAGAAGATATTTAACAAAATAAAAAAGCAAAAAATCTTTAACAGAAGTACTGTTATTTACTTCAATCTCTTTAATATATTGGTGTAAGATGTCAATGTTTAACCTATTTTATAGGCTCACTAATGAGTGTATATTGAAATTTCTGTTGCTTACCCAGTAATATAAGGGTGCATTAAATAAATAAATAAATAAAAAGCAGAATTACACTTCACTGTCTAAATAAAAATAGCTGTTAGTTTTTGTGATTGGCTGTTTTAAATGGCTTACATTCCTCAGTGTCCAAAATGTGAATAGTTCCACTGAAATAACTATGTTGACACTAACTCAAAACAGATGCTGAGATGTCAAAGTTACAAAGGTTCACAGAAGCAGAAGCTGCACCGAATTGAAATCTGTGTGCATGAAATACCTACATAATGTAATTTCTTACCGTCCAACTCAAGGCAGATGTGCTGCAGACTCATCCCTCTGAAAAGCACGCCTTCCCTCTCTCCATAAAGAACAACACGACCCACACGACCCATAAGTGCTGGATCATGTATTATAGTGGAGCAGTTCTGGGTTACATGGTACTCTCGCTCCAGGAACTCCTCCAGGCGTTTGGTTGCTCCACCCTGACCCTCACCCTCCTCTAATAGTAGCAATTGTGTAAGGATGGCTACCTGCCGCCGCACTCGCGTTGCTGTTAGTGCTCCAGGGTTCTTGGCCCCACTGGCTCGTGCCAGGTTTCTTAGAAGGTCCGTGCCCCGGAGAGGGGTGGCAGGAGAGTGGTAGGGCCGGGAAAAGACATAAGGGCTTTCTGGGTCCACGCCCACATTGGGGCTAGTTTGTAGAAGCAGGTCCAGGAATGACTCACAGTGTGGTGGGAGAATTAGCGGTTGGATGCGACCCCGCTTCCCTAAAACACCAGCCCTTGGGAGGTGACACAGGACCTGACGCTCAAAGGGGGACAAGAGAGCTTCCATACCAGAGGGAGAGCTGGTGCTGGAGCTGGTCTGAGGGGTGACACGGTTGCGGTAGTCCTGGACAGTGAGCTTGGCTACCTCACATTCTCTGTGGCGGTTGTAGAGAATAAGCAGGGAGAGGCTAGAATGGCAGAGCAGACGCCAGGCCTCAGCTGAGTGAGGAGATCGAGTTAAAGAAAGAAAAGCAGAGTGTTGCTGGCGGCGGAGGTAGAGGACCAGACAGGAGAGGGAAGAGAGCAGTGGAGACATGTGATGTCTGTGTGTGCTGGAAATCGAAGAGAAAAGAAATTAGCAGTTGAAATCAAAAAGCACCACTCAACAACTGGTAAAATTACTAATAATACTAATAATCATAGGTAAAATAAACAAAACAAACAAAAAAATGTATATCACAGACAACCACACCTTACAGTCTCGCCATTCTTTTCCTCTGGGACATCTTCTTCCCCTTCTCCACTCAGCTCCAGATCTTCATCTGGGTCTATGTCTGGCTCTGGAGTGGGAGGTGGAACCAACTCCTCTGGAGTTCTTGAGCTCTCTACCTCCACCTTCTGCTGTTCTTCATGCTTTTCTCTCTTCATCCTCCGACCTCTTCTTGGAGTTGACAACGGAGGTGGTGATGGACTCTTTACTCGAGACACCATCACAGGTGTGGGAGGTTTTGTCACAGGCAGTGGTAAGCTTGGCGCCTTCTTGGCTGCTGTGGATTGAGTCGAAGAAGGTGGTGAAAGGGAGAGGGAGAAAGACACGCTCCCTGTGTTTGAGCGGGTAGCTGGCGATTCCTTCTTCCGTGAGAAGAGAGAGGGTGGTGCAGGGTTGGAGGCAGAGGGCTGAGGGACGGCAAAGGAATGACTGTGAGTAGTGGCATTGGTGGACGATGAGGGTTGAGGGTGTGAGGCACTGCCGTTTGAAGAGCTATGCGTGTGGAGGTGTGCCAGCTCCATGGCTGTCCTGACCTCAGGCTGGTTGGCGTGGTGTTTCTCCAGATGCCGTGCCAGAGAGCGATAGTGGCGGCCGCAGTATGGGCAGTGCTGCCGCCGGCTTACTGCAGCATTGCTGGAGCTGCCAATGTTTATGTTAATGTTATTGTTGATGTTGGTGGTTGGGGGTGCCAGAGCACTGACTGGGGGCTGGGATTGGGATCTGACTGGGGGTGGAACAGGTGCTGGGCGAGAAAAGGAGGAGCAGGGACGCCCAGGTCCTCTAGAGGAGGTGGGTGCACTCTTCTTCTTTGCATTGACAGCAGCTGGCATCTTGCGCTTCTTGCGGCGCCGGAGCATTCGGCCCCTTATCTCCTCAATTTCCTCCTCTTCATCATCATCGTCATCATCATCATCTTCTTCCTCTTCATCCTCCTCACGGTCTGAGTCACTGGGTTCAGAGTGGGTGACTGGGGATGATGAGGGGGACAACGACCAGGAGGGGGTAAGGTAGTCAGACACAGAAAGGGACAGTGGGTGGGGGCCAGCGTCATCCTCCTGGTGATTTCAAATTATAACAAACCACATCAGCTCAGTAGGTACATTCACAAGATTTGTAGCAATCAGTCCTAAGCACATTCATCCCTACTAAAGACAGAAATCAAAACCGGTCATAAATGTATGGTTGTAGTACATTTGTGGCGGCTATCTGCACTGTGACGCTGTAAGTATTTAAAGCAGCAGAACAATTCATTTAAAACTGATTCAAAATACAGGCCCCATGTTTCCAATAACAAAGTAAAACATCCGCATGTGTAAAAGGATGGCTTAGATAACATGTTTTCATGGCACACTAGGAATTTCAGGGGATATATTGCCAGTAGAAAAAAAAGACAGAATATCACCAGATTTTTCCTTAAAGCGTTCCCTGTCTACTTGTTTAACGTAACATCAAGTTAGTTGCTTACCATTGCATTTTCGCCCCAGTCCGTCAGGCTGTAGTCCACTGTGATCTCCTCCCCTTTAGCGATGTCTCGGATTGCTATGACAACCAACCGCACCTGGGTCCCACAGTGGACTTCTCGAATCCGGCAGTTGGGTGGCGGATGGAAGAGCACAGGCCCCCGAACGCCACTTGCTCCCTCCTCTCCCAGTTCTTGCACACTGGGAAACATCAACTCACTTCAGTGATATAAATCCTCCATCTAAAAAAAGCTGTTATCATGGTGAGCGTCCTCCTTACCAGAGTTGAGTGGGGTCAGGCAGGTAGTAGGGACTGCCAGGTGGAGGGAGACGGTCTTCTGCACCTTCTGGGTACTGGCCATCACCTGGGACAGAGTGGACTGTTTAAATCTAACACACCTTAAAAATTTCATCACTAACCACTGAAATGATGTCTGATAAGCTCTCCTTACTACAATATGTTACTAATTACAACACTGCACACTTGTTTTCTATAAGCACCAGAATGGATAAAAACACCAACAGCAGGTGGCAAAATGTGTGTTCGTGTATCTATATATACCAGGACTGTAGCTGTGCTCTGACATGCTCTCCTCCTCCTCATCTTCTGTTACATACGCTCGGTCACACACCTTCACAGGTGTCCCCTTCCTTTTTCTCCCACACACGCGGCTGTAAAAACAAAACTCAGGCTTAATTTAGTACACCGATACATTCACACAGAGCAGTCCTTAAGATGTGCTCCTGTAGCAATGCAATACTTCAACCTGCTGTTTCTATCAGATGGGTGACTCATTCAAAACAACAATACGGCGATTAATTACTTATCAAGTGATGACTGCACTAGTTGTGATGGCAGTGTTTTTGTTGTTTTTCGACTTTCTTTGAAAATTTCAGTCTCTAATTTGACAAATTAATTAAAAGAAAGCCATTTGAAAACAGCAAAGAGTTAAGTGAAGACTGCCGCCACCAATTTAAGCTTGCATTTAAAAAATTGAGTATCAACACATTATTTTCCTCATTTGCACATTATGTTCATTGTATGTTGTTTAGTAAGCAGTTGTTTGTAAGGACTAAAAGTTGACTAATCATTTCAACACTTGTTTCAGCTAAAAGATATTTTATTTGACTTTATTGGACCAGACCACCATACTTGGCTTTAAATGAGAACTCTTCTAGGCACATTACTGCTGAGTTCCCAACCTTGCAGCAAAAATGACCGATTATGATCCAGGTGTCAACCAGTCACTGATTTGCTGGTAAGAGAGAAAACAGCGCTGATCTCTTGTAAACAGGAAGCTATGATTTAATCTGTTATCATCGATATTTTTAGTCAAAAAATTGAACATGGCCCCACCCCTTCATTCAAACCTGTCAGTAGACGGTGTAAAAGCATTTACAAAGGACTGATTATCACAACAAAGCGTTGCTCTTTCATTAACTGTGGTGACAGTCAAACTGTTGTGGGCTGTATTTTGGTCTTGGTCAGCAACTTTGTTTACTCAAAGCCAAACAAGTTCGAGTCCTGATGTGCACCAAGCTAAGCTCTCAGGCTGTGACAGCATAATAAACTGGCATATATGAATAACAGGGTCATGGATTTGGAGGCTAAGAAACCTAACATATAGCAGGGTCTTTCTGAGAAGAGGGTAGATTACTTATCAGCTAGGCTGCGTTGATGATTCCTCCATGCTAACATTACTGCTAAAGCTAGCCTGTTAGCCACCAGCAGCTAACGACTTCTGTCCCGTCCAAACAGCAAAAATAAAAGGCTGGCGACTAAACACGAGCCGAGGCGGGTGGAATGAGACGCAGCCTCACAGGACACAAGAGCTGCAGCCAAAAACCCAAACAAAAAACCACTGTCCCTGCTCCGTTTTCTGCAGCGCTACGCTGAAATCATGCACGCGAATAAAGGCTTCTAACGTTAACCAAACAAACGCGCACGAGCGCAACGGCGCGTGCGTCGCAGCATTTTGCTCACAAAATAATAATAAAAAAAAAAACAAAAAACAAAAGAACCGCGCGAGGCGACGAACCGGGGGCCCGCCGCGCTCACTCACCCCCGTGGCGGCGGAGGTTTGCTCCCATCCCCGTCGCTGTCGAGGGTCGGTGGCTCCCGGTAGTCAAAAGGCGACCGTACATTCTCCGCCATTAGGACTCCCTTCGCTACCTCTCGCGCTCCGGTAGCTCGCGAAACGCGCATGTGCACAACATCCTTTGGGGGCTCTAATGGTAAAATGGGGTGCACCCACATCTGAGGAAAGACGACGAGCTGCTGCAGCCTCAACATTCACATGTAATGGATGCACCGACTGGAGCTGTTCAATAAGCATCTGTGTTTGGTTAAATCAAAGCTTTGAGCTGTTCTCACTGTATTTTACCTGAATTTCAACATTTACTATTCGTATATGCTATAAGTAAACGTATACTGCACTACATTTACAGTAATAATTTACATTAAAAACAATACAAGTTGATAAAATATTCTACATTAATATAAAATATTATTCACAAATGCGACAACAACGTCAAGCTGGGTGTCACAAATGTCTACAAGTTATTAGCAGGTCTATGTGACCTTCCCTCTAATATTTCACAACAAAAATCACATCAGACATACATTTCTTTTTTCATCTCAAAGCTCCTTTGATTTCATTTGTGTCCCACTTGAAAGGTTAAACTTGAGGTTGGGTTCTTGCTAACTAAATATAATAGTTAAAACTATCTTCACCTCCAACAGCTACAACAGTGAAATACTACTTATTTTAGAAAGCATTATTATTACTGATATATATATATATATATATATTGTTAATACTGATGCATCAGTGAGTTTACTTCTGTACTTAACAGTTTCAAATGCAGTCATTTTACATGTAATATAATAATGTAATAATAATACAGCTCAATAATACGGTTCTAATTACAGGGAAAATAAAAATGGCCGGTCTGTTTGTTTCTATAGGCAATACATGACAGAGTAGCTCTTTCCAAACAACTTCCCTATAAGTTATTAGAAAATCAGGGACATTATTAAAAAAATCCAAAAAAAAAAAAAAAAAAAAAACCATCAGCAGCTTTGGGGCAATGGGCTGTAAAAATAATGAGAAGGTAAAGTCAATGTCAACAAAAACACATTTGTTATGATTGGGTTTTAATCTTCAATGCACATCTAGTTGTTCAACAGAGATTACAGAAAAGCATGGCATTTAGAAATTCATCATACCAGCCAATCTGCAAGTCACAGCTCATTCCTTTAATGAGTCTGTGGTGCAGAATATTTGATACGTTTGGCTACATACAGTACAATCCTAGTGTAAAATATTAGGGTGGTACAGTGTTTCTCACACATTTTTTGAACTTACAAAGGAGAACATGACAGAAAATGTTTGAGAAGCACTGGTCTAATAGTTAAAATTTAAGAACGGTGTAGCAGCACATTCAAGTACAACACCAGGAAAGAACATGGTAATTGGAGCAGCAAACATGATACTTGATCGTCACAGATTGTAAAACCAGAAACAATACAAGCCTTCAGTCTCTACATGAAAATATGGCATCTGATATGGAAATTATGATGCTCAGCTATGTTAATGATGCGGTACAATAAGAGCTAAGCAATGTATTAAAACATCTACAGATGCAGCTGCACATCAGTCACAGTTTATCAGTCATGAATTTTTGGCTACATTCTACCAGTTAGTAGATTTTTGGAGTGTTATGAACAGCAGATAATTAGTCATCAAAGGAAAATCCACTTAAATAAAATAAATTACATATTATATACAACAAAAAGTCATTACCGAAGATCCCAACACTTCCCCTGCAAAAAACAAATCAACCTTTATACAGTTAAATGCACTTATCACTTCTTTGTCAAATGAAATAGCAACTGTGTCAAGCTAGAGGTCATTTTAGCACTGTGGAAATACCAATGTGTGGGAATAGCTGTCTATGGGGCTTTGTTAGAGGAGCATAGTTGTGAAACTATTTGAGAATAAGTCACATCAAGAGAATATTCGACATTACTTAATATTTGATTTGGGATTAGTAAAAGGAAACACCTGCCTGTTAGCACTGAGTAAGTTTATTCATAGATTTACCAAAGACACTTATATCTCTTCTGTTCCTTCCCTCTCTCTGTGCAGGGCATGGAGGGTCTGTGCAGCTTGGTCAGCCCAGTGGATCAGATCTCGCAGCACTCGATAGGTCCACATTTTGAGCCCAAAACTTCCCCCAGCACCATCGATTTCCTACACAGAAAAGTTAACATAAGTCCCCCATTACTGTTCAACTACATCTACACCTGCATCAACACAATCCAGTGGGTCCAGAATAGAATCAACAATCCCAGAAAGTTCAACAACTGTGGCATCAACTGCAACACAATCAAGTCCACCCACAGTAGAACCAACATCAGATGCTACACCAACTGTTTCATCCACAACTTTGCAACCTCAATCTAGTCCATCCACAATAGAATCAACAACAGAAAGTGCACCATCCATGCCATCTACGGCTACACCTGTCCAATCCAGTCAACCTACAACAGCATCAACAACACAACAATCTATCCCACCAATGGCATCCACAACTATGGCAACACAATCCAGTGGACCCACTATAGAAACATCAACAACAGCACAAACTACACAATCCATGGCATCTACAACTACACTAACACAACCCGGTCCACCAACAATACAATCATCAACAATAACAACACCAGACACTTCATCTTCAGGAACAACTATAACTACACCAACACTATCTAATCCCTCCACAGCAGAATCAATAACAACACCACAAAGTTCAACAACTGTGGCATCCACAGCAACACAATCAAGTCCACGTACAACAGAACCAACACCAGAAGCCACATCTACTGTTGTATCCACATCTCTGCAAACTCAATTTAGTCCAACGACAGCAGAGTCAACAACAGCACAATCTACACCATCACCTACATCTACACCTGCATCAACACAATCCAGTGGGTCCAGAATAGAATCAACAATCCCAGAACGTTCAACAACTGTGGCATCAACTGCAACACAATCAAGTCCACCCACAGTAGAACCAACACCAGAAGCCACATCTACTGCTTCATCCACAACTTTGCAACCTCAATCTAGTCCATCCACAATAGAATCAACAACAGAAAGTGCACCATCCATGCCATCTACAACTACAACTGTCCAATCCAGTCAACCTACAACAGCATCAACAACACAACAATCTATCCCACCAATGGCATCCACAACTATGACAACACAATCCAGTGGACCCACTATAGAAACATCAACAACAGCACAAACTACACAATCCATGGCATCTACAACTACACTAACACAACCCGGTCCACCAACAATACAATCATCAACAATAACAACACCAGACACTTCATCTTCAGGAACAACTATAACTACACCAACACTATCTAATCCCTCCACAGCAGAATCAATAACAATACCACAAAGTTCAACAACTGTGGCATCCACAGCAACACAATCAAGTCCACGTACAACAGAACCAACACCAGAAGCCACGTCTACTGTTGTATCCACAACTCTGCAAACTCAATTTAGTCCAACGACAGCAGAGTCAACAACAGCACAATCTACACCATCAACTACATCTACACCTGCATCAACACAATCCAGTGGGTCCAGAATAGAATCAACAATCCCAGAACGTTCAACAACTGTGGCATCAACTGCAACACAATCAAGTCCACCCACAGTAGAACCAACACCAGAAGCCACATCTATTGTTTCATCCACAACTTTGCAACCTCAATCTAGTCCATCCACTATAGAATCAACAACAGAAAGTGCACCATCCATGGCATCTACAACTACACCTGTCCAATCCAGTCAACCTACAACAGCATCAACAACACAACAATCTATCCCACCAATGGCATCCACAACTATGGCAACACAATCCAGTGGACCCACTATAGAAACATCAACAACAGCACAAACTACACAATCCATGGCATCTACAACTACACTAACACAACCCGGTCCACCAACAATACAATCATCAACAATAACAACACCAGACACTTCATCTTCAGGAACAACTATAACTACACCAACACTATCTAATCCCTCCACAGCAGAATCAATAACAATACCACAAAGTTCAACAACTGTGGCATCCACAGCAACACAATCAAGTCCACCTACGACAGAACCAACACCAGAAGCCACGTCTACTGTTGTATCCACAACTCTGCAAACTCAATTTAGTCCAACGACAGCAGAGTCAACAACAGCACAATCTACACCATCAACTACATCTACACCTGCATCAACACAATCCAGTGGGTCCAGAATAGAATCAACAATCCCAGAAAGTTCAACAACTGTGGCATCAACTGCAACACAATCAAGTCCACCCACAGTAGAACCAACACCAGAAGCTACATCTACTGTTTCATCCACAACTTTGCAACCTCAATCTAGTCCATCCACAATAGAATCAACAACAGAAAGTGCACCATCCATGCCATCTACAACTACAACTGTCCAATCCAGTCAACCTACAACAGCATCAACAACACAACAATCTATCCCACCAATGGCATCCACAACTATGGCAACACAATCCAGTGGACCCACTATAGAAACATCAACAACAGCACAAACTACACAATCCATGGCATCTACAACTACACTAACACAACCCGGTCCACCAACAATACAATCATCAACAATAACAACACCAGACACTTCATCTTCAGGAACAACTATAACTACACCAACACTATCTAATCCCTCCACAGCAGAATCAATAACAATACCACAAAGTTCAACAACTGTGGCATCCACAGCAACACAATCAAGTCCACCTACGACAGAACCAACACCAGAAGCCACGTCTACTGTTGTATCCACAACTCTGCAAACTCAATTTAGTCCAACGACAGCAGAGTCAACAACAGCACAATCTACACCATCAACTACATCTACACCTGCATCAACACAATCCAGTGGGTCCAGAATAGAATCAACAATCCCAGAAAGTTCAACAACTGTGGCATCAACTGCAACACAATCAAGTCCACCCACAGTAGAACCAACACCAGAAGCCACATCTATTGTTTCATCCACAACTTTGCAACCTCAATCTAGTCCATCCACAATAGAATCAACAACAGAAAGTGCACCATCCATGCCATCTACAACTACAACTGTCCAATCCAGTCAACCTACAACAGCATCAACAACACAACAATCTATCCCACCAATGGCATCCACAACTATGGCAACACAATCCAGTGGACCCACTATAGAAACATCAACAACAGCACAAATTACACAATCCATGGCATCTACAACTACACTAACACAACCCGGTCCACCAACAATACAATCATCAACAATAACAACACCAGACACTTCATCTTCAGGAACAACTATAACTACATCAACACAATCTAATCCCTCCACAGCAGAATCAACAACAATACCACAAAGTTCAACAACTGTGGCATCCACAGCAACACAATCAAGTCCACCTACGACAGAACCAACACCAGAAGCCACGTCTACTGTTGTATCCACAACTCTGCAAACTCAATTTAGTCCAACGACAGCAGAGTCAACAACAGCACAATCTACACCATCAACTACATCTACACCTGCATCAACACAATCCAGTGGGTCCAGAATAGAATCAACAATCCCAGAACGTTCAACAACTGTGGCATCAACTGCAACACAATCAAGTCCACCCACAGTAGAACCAACACCAGAAGCCACATCTACTGTTTCATCCACAACTTTGCAACCTCAATCTAGTCCATCCACAATAGAATCAACAACAGAAAGTGCACCATCCATGCATCTACAACTACAACTGTCCAATCCAGTCAACCTACAACAGCATCAACAACACAACAATCTATCCCACCAATGGCATCCACAACTATAGCAACACAATCCAGTGGACCCACTATAGAAACATCAACAACAGCACAAATTACACAATCCATGGCATCTACAACTACACTAACACAACCCGGTCCACCAACAATACAATCATCAACAATAACAACACCAGACACTTCATCTTCAGGAACAACTATAACTACACCAATGCACTATCTAATCCCTCCACAGCAGAATCAACAACAATACCACAAAGTTCAACAACTGTGGCATCCACAGCAACACAATCAAGTCCACCTTCGACAGAACCAACACCAGAAGCCACGTCTACTGTTGTATCCACAACTCTGCAAACTCAATTTAGTCCAACGACAGCAGAGTCAACAACAGCACAATCTACACCATCAACTACATCTACACCTGCATCAACACAATCCAGTGGGTCCAGAATAGAATCAACAATCCCAGAAAGTTCAACAACTGTGGCATCCACAGCAACACAATCAAGTCCACCCACAGTAGAACCAACATCAGATGCTTTACCACCTGTTTCATCCACAACTTTGCAACCTCCATCTAGTCCATCCACAATAGAATCAACAACAGAAAGTGCACCATCCATGGCATCTACAACTACAACTGTGCAATCCAGTCAACCTACAACAGCATCAACAACACAACAATCTATCCCACCAATTGCATCCACAACTATAGCAACACAATCCAGTGGACCCACTATAGAAACATCAACAACAGCACAAACTACACAATCCATGGCATCTACAACTACACTAACACAACCCAGTCCACCAACAATACAATCATCAACAATAACAACACCAGACACTTTATCTTCAGGAACAACTATAACTACACCAACACAATCTAATCCCTCCACAGCAGAATCAACAACAATACCACAAAGTTCAACAACTGTGGCATCCACAGCAACACAATCAAGTCCACCTACAACAGAACCAACACCAGAAGCCACGTCTACTGTTGTATCCACAACTCTGCAAACTCAATTTAGTCCAACGACAGCAGAGTCAACAACAGCACAATCTACACCATCAACTACATCTACACCTGCATCAACACAATCCAGTGGGTCCAGAATAGAATCAACAATCCCAGAACGTTCAACAACTGTGGCATCAACTGCAACACAATCAAGTCCACCCACAGTAGAACCAACACCAGAAGCCACGTCTACTGTTTCATCCACAACTTTGCAACCTCAATCTAGTCCATCCACAATAGAATCAACAACAGAAAGTGCACCATCCATGCCATCTACAACTACAACTGTCCAATCCAGTCAACCTACAACAGCATCAACAACACAACAATCTATCCCACCAATGGCATCCACAACTATAGCAACACAATCCAGTGGACCCACTATAGAAACATCAACAACAGCACAAACTACACAATCCATGGCATCTACAACTACACTAACACAACCCGGTCCACCAACAATACAATCATCAACAATAACAACACCAGACACTTCATCTTCAGGAACAACTATAACTACACCAACACAATCTAATCCCTCCACAGCAGAATCAACAACAATACCACAAAGTTCAACAACTGTGGCATCCACAGCAACACAATCAAGTCCACCTACAACAGAACCAACACCAGAAGCCACGTCTACTGTTGTATCCACAACTCTGCAAGCTCAATTTAGTCCAACGACAGCAGAGTCAACAACAGCACAATCTACACCATCAACTACATCTACATCTGTATCAACACAATCCAGTGGGTCCAGAATAGAATCAACAATCCCAGAAAGTTCAACAACTATGGCATCCACAGCAACACAATCAAGTCCACCCACAGTAGAACCAACACCAGATGCTTTACCACCTGTTTCATCCACAACTTTGCAATCTCAATCTCCTCAAACCACAATAGAATCAACAACACCACAATCTACACCATCAACTACATCCACAGCTTCACCGACACAATCCAATGCACCCACAATAGAAACATCAACGTCAACTGCTCCCACTTCAACGGTGCCATCAATCTCGCTGTCAACACCTCAGATGCCTCAACTGACAGTGACAACACATGTTGCCTCAACCTCCACATCTTATCTGCCTTTAACATCTTCTCCAGCTTTATCCACACGAAATACTACCCAAAACAACAGAACACAGCTGGAAAGTGATGTTACATCTGTTCCTTTACCAGGGGCAAATATAGTGTTTTTAAAATATAGTCCCAAAGTTGCTGCCGTTAAGTATCTTGTCTTTGATTACCCAACAGTGATTCGGACAACTTTCACAGTTTCACATTCTCCTGACCAGAACAACACAAGTGAGGTAATTACACACTTCCAAATAATAGTTTAACATATTCATTCCTTGAAAAGAGTCCAAAGGAGAAGGCTGTTATCTTACACATATTTTCATGATAAATACAATTCTACATCCAGCTAGCGCTTGATAAAAAATTGAAACAGAAGACAAAAAAATAGCTTTTCTGTTAACATCACATATTTTTGTGTAATTTGTTCAAAAGCCAAAAGTACAGTGCATGAGGCTAGTAGCCTCGGGAATGTTTAATTATAAATATACATATAATTTAAGTATAGATACACTATACTTAGAATATCACTATGAGATTCTAAAGTCCATATTGATGTTTTAATTGTGTCAGGATCTACTCTGTAGTAAATGATCTCTCTCCTTCAATTTCACAGATCTCCCAATTGCCGCCATAAGTGTAAATTGAAAATCTTGAAATCCTTATTGTGAGTCTGCCTCTGATCCCATGCCTGTCTACAGTGCAGCAGTGAGTGCGTGAAGAATGATGCACTGCTCTCAAACATTTTCAAATAAGACAAAAAGAAATGTTTAATCCATTCCACCTGCTGCTTGTCTACAAATTTGCAGATTTTCTTAATGGGATCAGTCTGATACACCTAAGGTTTTTGTCAGTGTGTTGTTTTTTTCCTCTGTGTGCAGAGGACTGATAAGTGACCTGCGCGTCAGCTGAAGAATGTGTATAGACAAAAATAGATCATTTAGCTACAAATGGTTGTGACATGTCACAGTTATCTTAACTGTTGGCCACAGTCGAACATATTTGTGGTGGTTATGCCAGTTATACCCCATTTTTCTGTTTTTATGCACAATGTCCTTTTCAACAGTTTAAAACTTTCATTGACAACATTGAAATCCTGTTTTTAAACATATCATTCTAAGAAATGGTACCAAGACATCTAATAAAAGATTTAAACTGAAATATAAGTTTCCGAATGCACCAACTGCACCTGCTCCTCGGTGCTGGGCTCCTCCGAGTCTGGGGACAGGTTCACAATAAGTTCGCCATCTGGGGTGTGGTCAAACAACAAGGTCTCCTTCTCCTTCTGAAAGAATGAGCGCAGGACATTTTATTTCCACTTGATGCTAAGTACACAGAAAGATACAAGGTGCCACTGGCTGTGCACTTGTGCCTTTAATCGTTTTTCTTTAGATCAATTACAAAACCAGTACCAAGTGACAACCATACTGATCAATTAATGGCAGTGGGGGGAAAATCCAACATACTGTATCCATTAGACACCCCAGGGAAGGGGGTGGTGGTGTTTTAGTATGATTACAGTGCGTCCCTTTGACTGGAGGACACACAGGGACAGTGGTGAATGTTAAATGTACTGGAAAAGCCCGACATGTAATTCAAAAGTAAGCTCACCGCCTCAGGACAGAAATGCTCGCGTTAAAGACACATATAAGGGGAGGCGTCACACCGCCTGACGAGTAATCAGGGTGTGTTTACAATTTTATGTCTGTATTTGTTTTTGTAATGCCATGTACTGTATATGTTTAATGATTTCCATTTACTCCTCTGACTTGGAAAATTTGTACATACTTTATAGTCCAATAATATATGAAGGTATGCCTATACATTATATGTAACTTTAACAAATCCTGTGTATAGTGTGTTGTGATGAACTGAAGTTTTCTTCCATGTTGTGTTGTTTACTGACTTTGACCATTTGTTGACTCTTTTTTTTCCACTTTTTTAACAAATCAATTAATTTATCATTAGGAAATTACTACTTATGAAATAAACATTGTTTTTGATTATATATTCAGTGCTATATTTGTCACCATTTATTATTTTAAAATTTCTCTACTGTCTTACCTTCTACAGTGTGTATTCAGGTCATGTGACGTGATTGTTATAGCACAGTGTTACAGGATATAAATGTGACTGCCTGTCTTTGAATGGGGAACACTGTTAATGTTTATTGACTGGGAGTGTATCGCTGCATATGTGGAGGTTAATGTGTGCTGATGTGCAGTTACTGGCCCCAGCAGCCTACAACATAGTGTGTGTTTGTTCTTTCACAATGATTTCTCTTGTGATTTATTGCAGCACAAACAAACTGAATTGATACATTTACAAAAATTCTATAATGATCTGTTATTATCTGATTGTACTCCCAAACATCTACATGTAGCTGGTGTCAGTGTTTAAGTTCTGGGTAATTATGCGTTATGACTTGCTACTTTTGAATTCCAGTCTATTCCAGTCAATGATAAATGTACCATCTTAGCTATTGTAAACGCTGTGACGTTGTTTGGCTAGAACACAACATGAGCCCATGAATGAACCTCAAAAGAGAGAGATAACATAAAAATGTACAGGTGCACCAATGTACCATGGAAAACTATGGATGTGTAAAATAAGCTAACAAAATATCATAATAAAATAGCCAAATACTTAGTTTTTGTTTGTAAATGTATTAAATTAGGTAAAACATTTTTTGTCTGAAATCTGATCAATTCTTTATATATATAGATTTCAATTATATTACAGGTCTGTCTTTGTGAGATTTCAGATAAAATCTGGCTGGTTCACTTTTGTGGAATGCATAAACAATAGCGCTCAGTGCTCAGCAATGAATTGGTGTCAGACTGGGCAGGGTTTCTGACATCACGTCTTTTTACTTTACAACAAAATATATAAGGACTCAATAAACAGGTGGCTTTACAAGAGGTATTCCCAGAACTAAGGACATCTAACATTATTTATTAATTTTTCATTTTGAGAGAGCGGTAAGTAAAATTATGTTTATATGTGTTTTATATATATAATGAATTCTAAGTTATGCTTATGTTTTCAATAACCCAAATACACTACAATAAAATTAAAATAATAAAACTAAATTGTGCTTTTGGATGCAGTTCTGTCCTTATAGCACAGTAGCCTCATTTTTTGTTTCTCCTATTTGCTAGCAATATCAGAGGTGGAGTAACGTGACTGTATGGCTATAGCTGGTTAGAGCTTAGGACTGCTTGTGACTTATGACTGGGTTAAAGAATGGTTTACTCATTTGTGCACATAATATATTTTATTTAGCTTTGTCCTTTGTATACATATGAAAAAAATATATTAAAGTAAACATAATTACAATTTGTAACATTTCAGTGTATGTCTTTTATTAGGCTGCATTATAAAACTATGTATATATCAATCAAGCTAGGCTAAATAAGTAAAATTTAACTCTGTATAATGAAGTACAGTTCACCAGCAGCCCAAATTATAGCATCTAAAATGAACTCAGCTCTAAAAGATGTCATATATCATCAGCGTACATTTATTGCAGATCTCTTGTAGTAGACTGTGCTTAGCTAGGTACACATAGGCACTAGGCAGTTTAATTCAAATTACAAAATACCAGTCATTAATGCTAGGTACAACTTTCATTACAAACAAAATATTCAGTGTTGTAAGATGTTTTTGTACATACGCTGTTTGTTTAAATGAATCACTGTACCCTCAAATACTGCAGGACCAAGGGCAGACACAATGGGGTATGGTCCAGTCTTATTAAGTCTCCTGATACTTACAGGTAAGTTGGTGATTATAATGAAATGAATGTGGTCAAAATACTGGAGATAAGGATCTAATATTTTTTTTTTTTTTTTTGTAAAAAAAGCATCAACTACCATGACCACAACTGACACAACTACTGCCACGACCACAACTGAAACAACTACTGCCACGACCACAACTGAAACAACTACTCCCTCAACGACAACTGAAACAACTACTGCCACAACCACAACTGAAACAACTACTCCCTCAACCACAACTGAAACAACTACTGCCACGACCACAACTGAAACAACTACTCCCTCAACCCACAACTGAAACAACTACTGCCACAACCACAACTGAAACAACTACTCCCTCAACCACAACGGAAACAACTACTGCCACAACCACAACTGAAACAACTACTCCCTCAACCACAACTGAAACTACTACTGCCATGACCACAACTGAAACAACTACTCCCTCAACCACAACTGAAACAACTACTGCCACGACCACAACTGAAACAACTACTCCCTCAACCACAACTGAAACAACTACTGCCACGACCACAACTGAAACAACTACTCCCTCAACCACAACTGAAACTACTACTGCCATGACCACAACTGAAACGACTACTCCCTCAACCACAACTGAAACAACTACTGCCACGACCACAACTGAAACAACTACTGCAACGACCACAACTGAAACGACTACTCCCTCAACCACAACTGAAACTACTACTGCCATGACCACAACTGAAACGACTACTCCCTCAACCACAACTGAAACGACTACTGCCACGACCACAACTGAAACAACTACTGCCACAACCACAACTGAAACAACTACTCCCTCAACCACAACTGAAACAACTACTGCCACAACCACCACTGAAACAACTACTCCCTCAACCACCACTGAAACAACTACTGCCACAACCACCACTGAAACAACTACTCCCACAACCACAACTGAAACAACTACTGCCACAACCACAACTGAAACAACTACTCCCTCAACCCACAACTGAAACAACTACTGCCACAACCACCACTGAAACAACTACTCCCTCAACCACCACTGAAACAACTACTCCCTCAACCACAACAGAAACAACTACTGCCACGACCACAACTGAAACAACTACTCCCTCAACCACAACTGAAACAACTACTGCCACAACCACAACTGAAACAACTACTGCCACAACCACAACTGAAACAACTACTCCCTCAACCACAACTGAAACAACTACTGCCACAACCACAACTGAAACAACTACTGCCACAACCACCACTGAAACAACTACTCCCTCAACCACAACTGAAACAACTACTCCCACAACCACAACTGAAACAACTACTCCCACGACCACAACTGAAACAACTACTCCCTCGACCACAACTGAAACAACTACTGCCACGACCACAACTGAAACAACTACTGCCACAACCACAACTGAAACAACTACTCCCTCAACCACAACTGAAACAACTACTCCCTCAACCACAACTGAAACAACTACTGCCACAACCACAACTGAAACAACTACTCCCACAACCACAACTGAAACAACTACTCCCTCAACCACAACTGAAACCACCACAACTGAAACAACTACTCCCTCAACCACAACTGAAACAACTACTGCCACAACCACAACTGAAACTACTGCCACGACCACAACTGAAACAACTACTCCCACGACCACAACTGAAACAACTACTGCCACAACCACAACTGAAACAACTACTCCCTCGACCACAACTGAAACAACTACTTCCACAACCACAACTGAAACTACTGCCACGACCACAACTGAAACAACTACTCCCACGACCACAACTGAAACAACTACTGCCACAACCACAACTGAAACAACTACTCCCTCAACCACAACTGAAACAACTACTGCCACAACCACAACTGAAACAACTACTCCCTCAACCACAACTGAAACAACTACTCCCTCAACCACAACTGAAACCACCACAACTGAAACAACTACTCCCTCAACAACAACTGAATCCACCACAACTGAAACAACTACTCCCTCAACCACAACTGAAACCACCACAACTGAAACAACTACTGCCACAACCACAACTGAAACAACTACTCCCTCAACCACAACTGAAACAACTACTCCCACGACCACAACTGAAACAACTACTCCCTCGACCACAACTGAAACAACTACTGCCACAACCACAACTGAAACAACTACTCCCTCAACCACAACTGAAACCACCACAACTGAAACAACTACTCCCTCAACAACAACTGAATCCACCACAACAGAAACAACTACTCCCTCAACCACCACTGAAACAACTACTCCATCAACAACAACTGAATCCACCACAACAGAAACAACTACTCCCTCAACCACCACTGAAACAACTACTCCCTCAACCACCACTGAAACAACTACTCCCTCAACCACAACTGAAACAACTACTCCCTCAACCACAACTGAAACAACTACTCCCTCAACCACAACTGAAACCACCACAACTGAAACAACTACTCCCTCAACCACAACTGAAACAACTACTGCCACAACCACAACTGAAACAACTACTCCCTCAACCACAACTGAAACCACCACAACTGAAACAACTACTCCCTCAACCACAACTGAAACAACTACTGCCACAACCACAACTGAAACAACTACTCCCTCAACCACAACTGAAACCACCACAACTGAAACAACTACTGCCACAACCACAACTGAAACAACTACTGCCACGACCACAACTGAAACAACTACTCCCTCAACCACAACTGAAACAACTACTGCCACAACCACAACTGAAACAACTACTCCCACAACCACAACTGAAACAACTACTGCCACAACCACAACTGAAACAACTACTCCCACGACCACAACTGAAACAACTACTCCCTCAACCACAACTGAAACCACCACAACTGAAACAACTACTGCCCACAACCACAACTGAAACAAACTACTGCCACGACCACAACTGAAACAACTACTCCCTCGACCACAAATGAAATAACTACTCCCTCAACCACAACAGAAACCACCACAACTGAGACAACTACTCCCACAACCACAACTGAAAACAACTACTCCCTCAACCACAACTGAAACAACTACTCCCACGACCACAACTGAAACAACTACTGCCACAACCACAACTGAAACTACTACTCCCTCGACCACAACTGAAACAACTACTGCCACGACCACAACTGAAACAACTACTGCCACGACCACAACTGAAACAACTACTCCCTCGACCACAACTGAAACAACTACTGCCACGACCACAACTGAAACAACTACTGCCACGACCACAACTGAAACAACTACTGCCACGACCACAACTGAAACAACTACTCCCTCGACCACAACTGAAACCACCACAACTGAAACTACTACTCCCTCGACCACAACTGAAACGACTACTGCCACGACCACAACTGAAACAACTACTCCCTCAACCACAACTGAAACCACCACAACTGAAACAACTACTCCCTCAACCACAACTGAAACAACTACTGCCACGACCACAAATGAAATAACTACTCCCTCGACCACAACTGAAACCACCACAACTGAAACAACTATTCCCTCGACCACAACTGAAACAACTACTGCCACGACCACAACTGAAACAACTACTCCCACAACCACAACTGAAACAACTACTGCCACAACCACAACTGAAACAACTACTCCCACGACCACAACTGAAACAACTACTCCCTCGACCACAACTGAAACCACCACAACTGAAACAACTACTGCCACAACCACAACTGAAACAACTACTGCCACAACCACAACTGAAACAACTACTCCCACGACCACAACTGAAACAACTACTCCCTCGACCACAACTGAAACCACCACAACTGAAACAACTACTGCCACAACCACAACTGAAACAACTACTGCCACGACCACAACTGAAACAACTACTCCCTCGACCACAACTGAAACCACCACAACTGAAACAACTACTGCCACGACCACAACTGAAACAACTACTGCCACGACCACAACTGAAACAACTACTCCCTCAACCACAACTGAAACCACCACAACTGAAACAACTACTGCCACAACCACAACTGAAACAACTACTCCCTCAACCACAACTGAAACAACTACTCCCTCGACCACAACTGAAACAACTACTGCCACAACCACAACTGAAACAACTACTCCCTCGACCACAACTGAAACAACTACTGCCACGACCACAACTGAAACAACTACTGCCACAACCACAACTGAAACAACTACTCCCTCAACCACAACTGAAACCACCACAACTGAAACAACTACTCCCTCAACCACAACTGAAACCACCACAACTGAAACAACTACTCCCTCAACCACAACTGAAACAACTACTCCCTCAACCACAACTGAAACAACTACTGCCACAACCACCACTGAAACAACTACTCCCTCAACCACCACTGAAACAACTACTCCCTCAACCACCACTGAAACAACTACTCCCACAACCACCACTGAAACAACTACTCCCTCAACCACAACTGAAACAACTACTCCCTCAACCACAACTGAAACCACCACAACTGAAACAACTACTGCCACGACCACAACTGAAACAACCACAACTGAAACAACTACTCCCACGACCACAACTGAAACAACCACAACTGAAACAACTACTCCCTCAACCACAACTGAAACAACTACTCCCTCAACCACAACTGAAACAACTACTCCCACGACCACAACTGAAACTACAACCACAACTGAAACAACTACTCCCTCAACCACAACTGAAACAACTACTGCCACAACCACCACTGAAACAACTACTCCCTCAACCACCACTGAAACAACTACTGCCACAACCACCACTGAAACAACTACTCCCTCAACCACAACTGAAACCACCACAACAGAAACAACTACTCCCTCAACCACAACGGAAACAACTGCTCCCTCAACCACAACGGAAACAACTGCTCCCTCGACCACAACGGAAACAACTGCTCCCTCGACCACAACGGAAACAACTACTCCCTCAACCACAACTGAAACAACTACTCCCACGACCACAACTGAAACAACTACTCCCACGACCACAACTGAAACAACTACTGCCACGACCACAACTGAAACAACTACTCCCACGACCACCACTGAAACTACTACTGCCACGACTAAGGCAACAACCACAACTGACACAACTACTGGTTTGTTAACATCAACTGTGACACCGACAACTGTCAAGGTGTCAACCCCAACAACTACTACTACTGCTACTACAACTGCAGCTCCTGTACCAATTGTGATTCTCACAGCAGTCATGACGATACCATTTACACCAGAACTTAGTGATAAAAGCAGCCCTGTGTTTAAGAAATTAGAAGCACAAGTTGTGGAAGTGGTGAGTAGAACATCTCTATGGACACATTGCAACTTTTATCTCTACATATATTAAGTTAAATGGAGAATACCACATTTTTACTTTGTTAATATTTTATATTTGCATTCTTTCCACAGTATGACATCATCTACAGGAAAAAATTTGGCATTCTTTTCATCCGCAGTTACGTTATTAGGTTCAGGTAACATTTTCATTTTTATTTGTCTAACTTTGCTTTACTGTGGTCATCAGTAGTTTAACTTATATTCTTTATTATACCAGCAATTATAGAAATGTTACAGATACATACACATATAAAAATGGTAATTTAACTTGACTAAGATATGTGCATTTTTTTTAAATGCAGTCTCGCTGCAGCTAAAACTCGAGCAGATAATACTGAGGCAGAGATGGGGATTGAGTTCAATAAAACTGCTTCACCTGCCGAAATCCCAAAGGCTGATGCTGTTGCACAAACATTAGTAGAAGCTGTGTCTAACCCCAGCAACAACTTCAGCATCAGTATCCAAGCCACCTCAATCCAAGTAGTCCGTAAGTAAATATAAGCACAAAAAAATACACTCATCAATGTATATTTTTCATTGTATTGAATGTGTGTGTGTTTGTATTGTTGTGTGTGGTACTATTGTGGTGAACCACAGCAAACACCTATGTTGCCTTGATGATTTCTGAAATATTCATCTGAAAATAACCCAGCATAATTTATTTGTGCAACTAAAGATGAGGTTAAAAGCAACCCTTGTCACTCTCTTTACAATTAATGACCTTGACATCAAAGTTATTTGTCATAATTTACATGAAGTCCAACATGACCAACAGACGACTTTACTGTGACTCATGATATATAAATACACATGTATATAGAGAATATTGTAATGCTCAGAACAAGGCCCTCTGTCTACTATGTATATATATATATATTTTTTTTTATTTTATTTATTTTTTACAGAAACAAATACTACACTAAATGCCACAACAACATCCCCAAGTTTAAATACCACGAATACCACTGCCTCAAGTACGACTACAAGCACAACGACAACAGCAATCCAACCTACAACCACATCAATAAGTACAACAGCTGAGGCAGTCACAACAAAGAGTCTGATTTTCAGATCTGCTGGAGAAACATTTACAAGTGACCTTCTGGATACATCATCTTCAGCGTTCATACGTCGAGCCTCCTTAATAAACAACACTGTAAGTCTCTGTCTTAGAGTGAACCCAAGCATGATGTTTTCATCCTAATTAATCAGATCTATTCTACAGTTTATTTTTAATATCACAGTATTGTGCAATATGAAGTATATAGTTTTAGTTCTAGACTGGGAAATTAGTGAAAGGAACATGCACCATCCAAACACACATTGCTAAGGTGAAGTAAAAAACAAGCTTATAAGTTAAATGCACTGACAATTTGTTTGCTTGTTTTTCTACAGCTTACACCTTTCTACCAAAAAGCATTTTCTTCATTCCGGTTCCTGAGAAATTATTCATTCAGGTAATTTATTACAGTTACATGGGTAAAATCTTAAGAATGTTGGTTGCAAATTCATACAAATGAATTAATAAATATTTGTTGATCATTTATTTTGCAGTCAAGGATCGATCATCAACACAATGACCGTTGGATTCGCAGCTACACTGGTTCCTAACAACAGTCAGATTGCAAATGTTTTGATCAGTGCATCTTCAAACATCACAGAGTTCAACATTGACATCACCTCAATTGTTGTGAATGGCACTTGTAAGCAATTTTCAATGTTAACTTATGCAACATTTATAACCTTAGGAAGTGTTTGTTAAAGTGATGTTTTGTGTGTTTTCTCATCATTTACAGCTGTGTCAAGTGGAGCAAGCCACAAGATCAGTCTCATCACTGCATTCTGTCTGGTGCTGCTGTCATGGCTGCTGTCAAGTCAGCAATAGTGTCCGTGCTGATGCCCATGTTAAAATATGAAAACACGAACTGGTATGAAGGATGTTGTTCCCATTACAAATATATGAATACCTCTGAGGATCACAAATCATATATGACACATTTATAACAAGATCTTTGTTAGAACATTTTCTAATGTATCTATTTCTATTATTGTAAATGGGGAGGACAACTTTAAGCATGTCCACTGAAACTAAACAGATATATTATTGTAAAGTTTTAAAATGAAAACAACCAAAACTAAAATATTTACATTTAAATGTGAGATTTATAATAGCCAGGATAATGGATAAGTGTTACTCAGCTAGTAAAGTTGACTATAAAAACTTTCAGTAACACTTTTCCCCCAAACCGTGACCCAGTCAGATTTATGAAGAATGTATTGATAATGAATTCATGAAGTATTCAGTCGAAACAATATTCTGTATGACTACTAAGTTATTATTTCAACATATTATCTTACATATTGTAGGTGAATTCTGTGAGCTCACCTATACTTGTACTTTTATATATCATTAGTAGAAACTAAGTCTTCAAGATGATCAGGATATAAAAATTCTATAATATCTATACCACATTACAAAGTTTTACCATCAAAAGTGGTAATAAAAACTATTATCACTGTAATTTGATGCTGCTGAAGATACTACAGTGAAAATATGTCTCCTTGTTTTCTACATCTACTTTCACAATCAGCTTTTCTCAATAGGCTCAGTGTTTCATTTTCTTTTCATTCTGTGATTTTAACCTGCATATTTACAGTGTGGTCTTTCAGCAATAAGCACATTTTAGTTATCCACCATTGTGCAGTGGGTAGCAACTATATTCTAATAACCTACAGTGTATTTACACAATTGTATAATTTTATCAACAAAATATCAATAAATCAAGGAGCAATCAGTTCATTGAAAAGGTGTCTGCCTGTAGAAAGGGTTTAATTTTCTTCATCTTCTGAGCAGTATAGTTCCTAACCTTAACCTACTATCTGTAGTTTAACTGGTCTGTACACAAATACAGAATAAAATTATTAGTGCTTATGAAAATGCATGTTCATTTGCCAAGAATTTGTTTCTTTAATTCTCCTTTTCTGTGTATCACTTCATTGCATCTTAGTTCAGCATACTGAAGATGTGGGTAAGCTGTGGTACCACATTCTTCAACATGTGCAGTTCCTCATGAGACTTAAACCGACATTAATTCCTAGAGAGACTGAACCAAGATTAGTCCCTCATCAGACTGAGCCCAAAAAAAACAACCAACAGACAAACAAATGAACTATATCAGAGAATTCATAATTTATTTGTAAGAGTTATATGTGAATTTGTGTGGTATTTTACTATTTTTTTCTTTATCAAATTTAATACAAATTTTTAAACTGTATTTTGTTTGTAAACAATGTATTAATATCCTATAACTCATATCCTATAAGTATAAGTTATCCTATAACTTATACATAATAAATGTTTTTGTAATGCATCGCAAAATCCTGCTTCATCAGTTTATCACTGACTCCTCTCCATGTTTATTCATCTTTCTAACATCTTTCTCATTTTGTAGCTGCAGAGTTTACACAGTCTGACAAATTTGCTAAAATGCTACTTGTTTAGATAGAAACACACCAGAATCTAATTTTCTACTTCACCCCAATACTACTACCAAAATAACAGCTAAAAATGTTAGATTGATACCATATTGGGTCTTTTAGGGACATAATCCTGTCCCTCGCCACTGAAGTAGGACTCATGGATATTCATTAGGCTGAATTGTTGTCAGAAGTTGGGATGATTAAATCTGTAGAGCTTAAAGCGTAAAAACAGAAACAGTCTGTCGTACATATCATACACTGTATATATGTATCAAAGAAGCCTAATAAATTTCTCTTCATCATATTGTTGTCATGAGTGAGATTCATAGAAGTGAAAGCTGTGAAAGACTGGTAAAATATTGTCCCTAAATAACCCTAACCAAAAAATGACAGGCACTTATTATAGTAACATTCTGCACAGGCATTTCATTCGTTGCTTTTGTGACTGATTCCCCTCTAATGTTAGAGTTTATATAAATTAAACTATGAATTCGTGCTGAACAGATCATTTGACCTTTGCTGAGTCTAATGAGTGAGCTGAAGTGAGTAATGGTTAATCAGCTGTTTTTAATATGACGTCATACACATGAAACATCCAAGGTTGGATTCAACTTCAGCAAGATCACCAGATCAACAATGGGCACTTTACCTATTTTGACCCTTATTATCACTCAAAGCAACAACAAATCGGTAGGTCGGTGGTGCACCAAGATTAGCAACTGTAGCATCAGTGACACTCTAACTGGTCCGTCAGTTACTTGTGAATTGTGAGTACAGGTTTAAAGTGATTTTGATGGTATTATAAATGAATTTTCCATTTCATTAATTTGATGTTTTGACATCTTTCAGTTTGCTGTCCCCCCTTTTTTCTCCTGTGTCATGTAACCTACAAGACAAGGTTTAGTCTCCTTTTCATCCATCAATTAAAAAAAAAAAAAGTTGTAGACGCTTTTCCCAGAATAGAATTACTCAGAACCTCAAGATTACATTGTGGGCTATGGTCGTCATTATCAGAGTGCGTCAGTGTAGGTGACAAATCACAGGTAAAGTGTAGAAAAAATATATTTAATTATTATTAATTATTAATGTGTTTTGTCAAATGTGTTACTAAAATAAAAAAAAATACAAACTACAACTCAGATTGTTACTGATATTAATATTTGGACATTTAAACAAATCTAGTAAAAAAAACTTCTAAACAACAAATAAGAGAAAATTTCATTACAGGTTGTTTAGATTTGAACTTAAGAAACAGTGAATAGGGCATTACAGTGTTAAAAACAAGCTCACTGATGATCCCTGCTGGACAAACTATGTAAATGTAAAGGTGACACTAAAGTTCCTCAAACCTAGTTTGAAAAAATAAAAACAAAACATGTCTCCATATAAAGTGTAAAGGACATAGATCAAAAATGTGTTTTTATGTGAATGTGAATGAACTGTACTGAAAGCATGTTTCATAGAGCAATGCTGTTAAATAATGCAAATGAGGTTGCATTAAAAATACACTGCAAAATGATGAAAAGGATAACACTAACACATTATTTTTTTATGTTATGAGCTAAAATTGTTATAAGTTCATTAAAACTCTAACAGTACATTTTTGTATTTCCTGAAGTTTGTATTGGATCAACAAGCACATTCGACCTGCTTCTGTATTTGTTCCTAATGGGGCTGAGAACACAGGTGTTTGTGTGGTATGTCTTCTTAAAAATTTTGACAAAGGATTTCTCTTTTGTCTGGGTTCCCTCTGGGGAAAATAGCTTTCTGTCAGAGTGACAGCTGATATATGGTGATACACTAAATTCTCTTTTCAACCTCATTTTGCAACTTAACACAGTTTTTTGACGCACTGAAGTGAAGTAGTCATTATCACTGTGTGCGTTAAATACTTTTTACCATTTCAGAAATGCCAGTGTTTATAGCAGTGAGTGAATGCTAAATAACCCTAAGGTTATGGAGGTGCATGTGTTGTTGGACTTTAGTTAAACAACTAGTGTTGTTATCCTACATTATGCCAAACTATTGGCAGTTTGTTGCTTAATGTTGGCATGTTAGGGCTGATCTACCAAACTGAATATTATTCTGATACTATCTCTGCCTCAGTAGCATTCTATAAAAAGTGCCACCATTTTTAGAATCAGAATCAGAAACAGGTTTATTGCCAAATAAGTGAGGGGTTCACATTATAAGGAATTTCTTTTGGTGAGATGGTGCAAACATAGAGCATAGACATGACGACTTACATGTAACATACATTAAGTGTCCTAAATAAGCAGCATAGATAAAATAGAATGAAGTAAGGTGCAGTGAAATAAAAAAATACTGTATGTATACTTTTCTTATTTACAAACTGAATTTACAGAAAGAGCAACACAATATGACTAAGTAGTGCAGTGGGATAAACTGTGCAAAAGTCATCAAGTGGATGACAGGAACAAGGTACGGTGACTGTACTAAAGTGACAGAGCAGGTCAGTGTTGTTTAGTGTTAGCGAGTCTGATGGCAGGTGGGAAGAAGCTGTTTTTATGGCATGAGGTTCTAGTTCGAATGGATCGTAACATCCTGCCTGCGGGAAGTGGCACAAAGAGTCAATGACCAGGGTGAGAAGGGTCAGCTGTGATCCTACCTGCAGGCAGACAGGGTTTGGCAAGTAAATTGAAAAAGACAATCACACTATAATGTTTTTAAAGTAATAAATCAACTTAGAGTACAGTTTCATGGTAAATGACAATCGGAGTTACTGGTATGAATTAAATTGTTTACCTACTGTATGTTATTCCAAGGGGTGGTCTTTTTTTGTCACTGCTCTATTCAAATGTGTCTATTGAGGTAAACAACAGGTGACTTTTAATGAGCAATAAAAAGCAGCTTATTAGGGTTGACGCCTATAACTCTATTGTAGAGCTCTATAAAAAGCTTTATTGTTCTTTTGCAGCACACAGGTTGTCATTATAAAGGAATTAGCTTATTGACACCTTACTGCAGGAAGCCAGTATACCAAGTTTTTCTGGATGCTTCGGGCATTCAAGTATGAGTTAGTATCATGCAAGGAAGTAAGAAAGGAAATGAACATTACTTGGTTAGACAAAACAAATAACTTTAAGAGTTTTGCTCTGGGAACTGAACATTTTACAAATTAATCGCAGAAATAATAGCTTAATGAAGAATGGAAATCATTGTTACATGCAGCCCTCCTGACTGTGTATCATTATGTATGAACCTCATAGGAAAGCAAACATATCAGAACGTCACTGCCATACCTTACCTTATTTCACCTGGACATTATCTCACCAATGTATCTTGATCTTCCACCTTTAAATGACTTGTGTGCTTTAAACCCAGTAGGTGACTTTTAACAGCAGAAAAGCTCTGAAGCTGAATGAATAAACATTTTCTTTTATTTTGTTATTTTGACTGGAAAGGTTTTGAATGTATTACCCAAGTTTTGCAAATGTTACATGTTACATGGTGAATTTATGTAGAAGCTGAGTCATGGCAACTGGACTTCTAGTTGTTAGGTCCAAATGTTTCACCACTAACCAAGTAGCTTCATCAGTCTAAGAGAAAGCTGGTAGGAAACTCCAGTTTATCTGGGTGTACAGTGTATCCTCCCTGAGGTGTGTTCCTTAGCATCCTGGGAAGAGATGAAAAGGCAGCCTGATAGACTGAAGATAGGTTATGTCTGAGCCCCTCACCTCTGTTAAGGGAGGATTTTTCCATTTGAACATGTATGGCTTCTCTGGCCCTGTCATCCCTACTGAAAGATGATACTACGACCATCCTGCCTGCTGAAAAAGGGAGATGCACAGTAGTCTTGAACACTGGAGACTTTCATAGAAAAGTAACCTTCTTTTTGGAGAATGATCAGACAATTTTAAGTCTAGGATCTGTTTACTGTTCGGTTTTCAAACAAAACATTGTCAATATGCAAGGATAATCCATTTCTAGAAAGTAGGCCACAATGAAAATAGAAACCAGGGGCATATCAGGTTGTGATTATGTGTTACCCTGGCTGGATCTTCTTAAAACTGTTTCACATAATGTTCTCATATTCCAATGGCACCCAGCCAACACAGCTCATTCAGCATTGCAGTGCTGGCATCTCTCACATTCCTGACTTCAAATATCCATTAATCTACCTAACCATCCATCATCTATACCGCCTTATTCCTAACCAGGGTCACAGGATCCCTGTATAATAAGGCTGGAGCCTGTCCCAGCTCTCTTTGGGTGGAAGGCAGGGGTACACCCTGGACAGGTCACCAGTCCATCACAGGGCCACATAGAGACAAACAACCTCACACACTCACACTCACTCCTATGGGCAATTTAGAGTCACCAATCAACCTGACATACATGTTTTTGGACTGTGGGAGGAAACCAGAGTACCTGGAGGAAACCCACACAAGCACAGGGAGAACATGCAGACTCCACACAGAAAGGCCCCTGATGGGTTTCAGACCAGGAACCTTGTTGCTGTGAGGCAACAGTGCTAACCACCAAGCTACTGTGCTGCCATCTGACTTCAAACAGACTCATTCAAATAATAATAATAATACTGATAAGAAGAAGAATAAATAAATAAAATAAAATGCAGATACATTTATTTTACTATATTAATTCACCATGGCTATGGAGCAACAGAGTGGTGTGTTTTTACAATGACAGAAGGGCTTGCGCAATTTATGCTTGTGCCACATCAGTACCACCATTAATTCCTTAAACACTTTAACAGTGTGATCTTACTGTAACCTTGTAACCTAAGCTTGTCCACCTGTGAATCACCATACTTTTTTCTATGTTGTTAATGGGATTCTTAGTGTGTTGCTGCAATGTAATAATATCTGCAGCATTACTATCAGCACAAAAATGCAAATAAAATATAAGGATAATATACTTAAAGAAAGCACAGTGGATTGTACTCAGGCTGTAAATAGCGTCACTGGAAAGATATGTCCTTCCCTATTATGGGAAAAGAATTTCACTTTTTCATGTACCGTAAATTCAATGCTAGTCCAATAGATCTAAAATAAACAGCCTGATACACAAATACTAATTAATTATATAATTGAAAACTAATAATGTGTTTGTGTCTATTAGACCATTGTTGCATCATGTCTGAATCAGGAAAACCTGTTATGCAATGGTTTGCAATGACCTTTAAGTGAGGGAGGAGCAAATCCACATCAGTGTTGTTTGATTGACAGGTAATTTCTATGAAGCACAATACAAAAATAGCACAGGGATAGGCTGCATAGTCCAAGGCGTCACTAATCTAGACTATGCTATAATAATGACAATAGCAAGCACTTAAAGATAAAACAGATGGATACATTGCCATTAAACAACTATGTGGGAAAATGGTTTAAAATGGTTTAAAATTAATAGCAAAACTAAAAAGAAACAAGTTCTTTAAATTGTTTCTTTAAATAGTTAAAGTGAAATGGTGAACGCAGAAAGGGGACATTCAAGCGAAACCATGTCATTATTTATTTATTAAAATCTAAGTCAAAAAGCAGAAGCAGCGTGTGAAAAACTAATTACACCCTTTCTGCTTCCATAGAAAATGAAAAGGTAATTAGCAGCAAAGTGGTGCTGCTCAAATACACTAGATTAAATGGTTATCAGAAAGTGTGAACACCTTTAGAACACCATTCATTTGGGAAGAGTTATGTGGCCATTTCTAAACAATATTCTACTGTGAGAAAGAGAGAAAATGCAAAAAACCAAAGAGCCACATCTATGAGTCTACAGGCCTCAGGTAACATGTTAAATTTAACGATCATGACAGTGCAAATCTGCACAAGTATACCTGTTTTGAAAGGGTTGCCAAGAGAAAGCATCTTTTCTGTAGAAAGAACGTGGCAGCATGACTTAAGGGAATCTGCAACAGAATGACTGTAAAAGAAAAAACTCAAGGTGCTGCAGTGGCCAAGTCAACTTGATTTAAATGAGGTGGCAGGAGCTTAAGGGAACTGTGCATAAACTCATGCCCTTAAACATCAACACTGTAAACAAGAGTGGAACAAAATTCGTCCAGAGTGAGAAGTGAGAGACAGATAAAATCACACAGAAAATCATTACTTTAAGTTATTTCTGCTAAAGATGGTCTTACATGTTACTGAAACATATATTTTCACACACTGTTTCTGCATTCTGGCTTAGTTTAAATAAAATAAAAACATATGTCATATATTGTTGGTCATCTGGGGTTGTATTTTTTTTGTTATGCCCCCGTATGTAAAACCATAGAACTTAAAGAGGGTGTCACCTTTGTTTTTGCTCCATTTCATTTCCCAGGAACTATGTATATGTATAATTTATTTGTTTGACATACATGTAGTCATACTGGTAGAACTTCATATATATAGCTGGAATTTACCTGCATTTATTCTTCTTTGACAACAAAATGAGGGGAGACATTCATGTACTTAGGCAAAAATCTGAGAGGATTTTACCTGTGGGGGTTTGGTTAGTCAAACCAGTAAGGAGTTTGTTGTCAGTAAGGTTTCACAACATTTCTGAAAACTTTATCACCTATGTTTTATATGAACAGTGAAAAGGTGAAAATCATCAATAGCACATAGAAAATGTGAATTACTAACTTCACATTTTGCATCTTTCAATTTTGGGTAAGTACATTTTTATTACATGTGTACACTATTATATCAATACATATTTTAGCATTTGTCCTAATTTTGTCAGATATTTCCTTATAAATCATTACTACAGTCATAATATTTTTGGAAATCTTGCTTCAGAAGAAGTTAGAAGTTCAATAAAGGTATTTGTTCATTTTCTTTAATTTACAATATTATGGCAAGTGTAGACTTTCTTTTCACAACTGTGGTAATAATACACTTTTACATGCAAACACATCAACAAATTAAGAATCCTATTGTTACTAATAGCAGGGGTCCAATGTCTGTAGCAATAAGGTTATTAATAATTTTATATCTCAGTCAAACATACTCCGCTGCGTCTACATCTTCTAAATTGAAATAATGGTACAGCAATTTTGTTAAAAGCTATAAAGCAGTGCTCCATTTCTCCAGCATGATGCCTGCAAACACACACAGGCTGACCAAGCAGTGACCACAACAGGCCTTTTTTTTTAAACACCTGACAGTAAGTCACAGAAAGGTAGACAATAAACAGGGAGACAGACTATCACACCGCTGCCATCACAAACTTAGCTTCTGCACATTAAGTGCCTGCCATGTCCACTTGACTATGGGGGCAATTTCCATAAAACAAATAATTGTGAGAATATTTGAAATAGATATTTAGACAAACCTCTGCTTTGCAGAATACTATATTCAGATTCGGCTCCTTCTCTATGAAAGTTTTTGGCAAAATATTAGCAGTAAGTGTAAGAATATATTTTAATATCCTGAAACAAAAATATATTTATCTTATATTCTGTTATTCTTATATTCTGATAAGATATATTTATCTTATCAAGAAAAGCAACTTAAAAGTCACAATGTTATGAATTCTTTTTAATACAAATGTCTTCTTCAATATTTGGATGCATTTGGTTGCAAAACCAGCAATTGGAAAGAATATATTGATTAATGGAGATGTAAAAACTGAAACGACTACTCAGACAACCATATATGATTTAACAATAACCAAAACTGAAGCAACTACTCCAACTACAACTGAAGCAAAAACCACAACAAAAAACAACTACCCTCACACATCGACCTGTCTATTTAATCACAGCTGATTTGTCAAGCGAAACATATTCACCCGAGCTCAGTGACACAAACAGCAAGCGTTACAAAGATCTGGAAAATCAACTTGTAGGATTAGTGAGTCAGATTTCATGCTGATTATATTTTTTATTTACGGTTTCAGTTTTGTCTGAATCACTGCAAAAAATATTTCACTTAAGGTCAAGTCAGGTGAAGTGGAAAGATTTTCATGTTGCTGTGGTTTATGACACATTTTTAACTGTGGTTCAAGTCCAGTCACAGTTTTCTTGCATGTTTAGCCACATTTACTGTCCTTTTGTCTCCCACACTGTTTAAAACATAATGATAAGTCAAGAAAAAAATATCTTTAAAATAAATTTTAAAAAATGTCATGTCAGCTGCATCAAAAAGTTTTTTACTAAAATTCAATTTTCTTTTAAACGTAATTCTAACTCCATGTCTTCATTTTGCTTTCTCTCTTCAGTGCAATGACACATACAGAAAAAAATTTCCTGAGAAGTTTGACCGATGCCTCTTGAAACAGTTCAAGTAAAAACATTTACATTCAGTTGACTAACACAATACACTTTTGTATCATTAGTTATTGTTTTCACCTGCGCCTCGTTGGTTACACAGGGGTTCTTATACACCTGGTGGCGCCATGGGCAGCTGCCGGGTTGTCTGTTTACCAACCTCCCCGTTACTCACGGCACGTAACTTCTCAGCACACGTCGGAGGATACGTTGTGCTTCCCAGTCGTCGGAGGATCGACTGAGACTTTCTTTCCACCGTCATTCATCTCACAGACTCGAGAGGAGACCAGGGAAGTATTTTGTTGTGCCCTGTGTTCTCCTGTTGTTTCACACAGACTGGTAGCTTGTTCCACTGAGCAAGGAGCTCAGCGCCCCTTTTATCCCGACTGGAGTCGGGCTTTTAAGACATGTATGGTTAGCAACGGAGATCCCGCTCGCAGATACGTTGGAGAAACAAGGCCGCTGATCTGCAAGTCGCTGGATGTTGCTCACTCTCATCTGAACTAGCCCTTCATGGACATCTACTGGTCATTGTTTGTTATAACTGTCTGTGTGAAATAAAGCCCTTTCCTTTCAGTCCTTTGGTTTCATTTGTGGATGAAGTCTCCTCCGTAACACAATCGTGACAATCTGTTGTTTTTAGGATCATGGGAATCACAGCAACACAATGTTTTAATGCAATTTCTACATGTTTCCTTTTGTTTTATAATACAGGCCTGCTCAAGTCACAAAAGTAGATGAAACTCAAGCAGATATCGAGATTTTGTTCAATCGGAATATTTCCACTCCAGATCTCCCACAGAACAGTGTCGTTGCTCAAACCTTTGTTGAAGGTGTAAATAATTCTGGCAGTAGCTTCAACCTGACCATAAACCCCAGCTCAGTCCAAGTGTTAGGTAAGTAAACACAACACAATGTGACACTGTAATCAGTAGAGAAAACTTCTGAAATAACAGGCAGCTCATGGTGTCTTCAAAAAATGATGTTGCTACACAATAAATGGAAGAACAGAAATGTCTCATAACAGCTTTAACATTGTTCAGTGTTGTAAACTTCAGTCCATTCACTCAACACAGCTGAACACAGAGTAGCTGAGTGAGACACTAGTGTGAGATTCTTGACATTACAAACTTCTGAACTTAAACACAAAATCTAATATTTACGTAAAATGTTTTACAGCAAGTCCAGTTACAGATCCAACAACTACATCAGCAACTACTGCACCAACAACAGCTACATCAGCAACTACTGCACCAACAACAGCTACATCAGCAGCTACTGCACCAACAACAGCTACATCAGCAACTTACTGCAACCAACAACTGCTACAATCACACTACTACCCACACAGCTACATCAAGCAACTACTGCACCACAACAAGCTACATCAGCAATTGCTCTGCAACCAACAACAGCTACATCAGCAAACTCTGACTGCACCAACAACAGCTACATCAGGCAACTACTACACCAACAACAGCTACATCAGCAACTACTGCACCAACAACAGCTACATCAGCAACTACTGCACCAACAACAGCTACATCAGCAACTGCTGCACCAACAACAGCTACATCATGTTTTATATAAAATGATCGTTTATCCAAATTTCCAATGTTGAGTGAAGACTGAGATGTGAAGAGAAACAGGTCAGGACAAATAAAACCAAACCAGCTACAACAGAAAAAGGGAACAAGTGTTTGAATATCATGTGTTTTCTGTTTCTGCAGTTTGAACCCGAGTTCACAAATGAATTCAGCTCTTCCTTCTACTCACTGGAGGTGAACGCGGTTTGTAGGGCTTTGAATGTACTATTAAATTCTGCTTCTCACTGATACATTAATGACAGTGGATTAGCTGTGTCTGTAACACACTGTTAAATTATGCAGATAATTGTGTAAATGCAGTTGTAGCTTTATTTATTGAAACATGGAGAATGAGAAATCTTGCTGTCTCTTACATATGTCTCTTCTAATGTAAGATTTAAAAATTTTATTCATAATGACGATTATTGAAAATGCTGATGTTTTACTTTGGACCTAGAAGTATCTAAATATTTCTGTAGTCTCCAAATGTGTGTAAAATGAGGTTTATGTTTAGGTTTTAGCTCACAATTTAGCATAACAGCTGCTCAGAGACCATATTGTTTTAGAAAGTGTCTCATATTAAATGAAGGAACACATGCTGACCCAATGCATAGTGTGTTATCTAAGGTCCTGTTGTAAGTGATATATAGGTGAAAACAATGCCCTCTTCTTCTATATTTATTCAATGTGCATTTATTTAATCATGTATGACTGTATTTTCTGGGATTTCACATGGTTTCTGTCAAAAACTTTACAATAATCAAAATACAACTTATTTTCAAAATTTGAATCATCTGTCGTGTGATATTTTGCCATTTTGAATCAGGGCTTCATGAAAGCAGTAGTGATTTTTAAAGACAATGAAGCCTGCTTCGTGAGTTCCTGCAATTGAATGTCACAATAGTGTCTTGCAAACATCCAGGCTGTCTTTGTTGTTCCAATGAATCATGTTTGAAAAGACTAGGAGTGGCCCATAGTTGACTTTGCTATTGATTCTTGTTTTAGAGTCAGAATAACTTTTCCCCTTGACCTTCATGGATCAGAAGCATGAACAGAAACTTTAAGGCCACTACAGCAACAATACTGTTTACCATAAATCTTCCTAAGGACTTTCAATTCACTCATCATATTCACTCATCATATTCAATAAATTAAAGTTCGTCTCTCAAAATGGCTCAATTGGAGTAAACAGCATTACAACATATTCCATAATAAAATTAATGCAAACTGCTCATCATGACATGTTTATACAGTACAAAACAGCAACTGTTGCTACCTCACTTTACTTACACAACAAAGTAAAAGAGAAAACCAAAGGTACAGAAAGAACAAGTTATAATGAAAATCCCAGTGCTTCAAACAAACTACTCAGAAAAATTAAGGGAACACTTAATGATCACAGTATAACATCAAGACAGTTACACTTCTGGGATATCAATCTGTACATTCAGGAAGCACATGTGAAGCTGTTTCAGTTGATTTGATGACAACAGGTGCAATGGAGAGGCAAAAGCAAGACAACCCCCAAAAAGGGAAAAAAGGTTTGTATGTGGTGTCCACAG
This sequence comes from Mastacembelus armatus, assembly GCF_900324485.2. Classification (NCBI taxonomy): domain Eukaryota; kingdom Metazoa; phylum Chordata; class Actinopteri; order Synbranchiformes; family Mastacembelidae; genus Mastacembelus; species Mastacembelus armatus. The sequence goes on along the minus strand of NC_046650.1, from coordinate 13,247,213 downwards.
ACAAATGCTCTTCTTATTGTTCTTGGATGACTGGTCTCACATTTTGTGTTTTGCTGGTGTCCTTATAACTACTGATAGTATGTGATAGTACCTGCAACCAAATCAGTTTGCCCAGGGAGACCAATTACTCCAAGATGGCACATCCAAATGTGCAGTTGCAAGGTTTGCTGTGTGTCTCAAGAAGCATATACCAGGAGACCAGCTGTTACACCAGGAGAAGTGGATGGAGCTGTATAAGGGCAAGAACCCAGAAGGAGCAGTATCTGCTCCTGTGTAGAAAGATGAACAGGAAGACTACTGTGGGAGCGTCCAGCTCCAGCAGGCTACTACTGTTTATGATTCTGACTAAACTGTCGGAAACAGACTCCATAAGGGCGACAAGAGGGCCTGACGTCCTCTAGTACAAGTATTTGTGCTGTCACCTCAAGGGACATGAAAATGTCTGAAGGTGGCTATGATGGAAAACAAACATCACAACATTTTCAATAAAGAACAGAAAAATTAACCTTCATCTCTCAAGCTGGAGGTGCCCAACCTGGATCTGAAAAACCTGTGAAGACAAGGTGCTAGGTTCAATTTTCACAGTGTTTACAAAGAAAAACATTTCAGATATAAGCATTTTCAGTTCCACCTAGAGCTGTTTTGGACAAGATGTATTGGTCATGAATGGATATGCAAAGTCATACGCAGATCAAAGCTGTTTGATTGACAGGTGGTTTCTATGACATGCAATACAAAAGAAAACAAAAACAAACAAAAAAAAAAAAAAAACCCAACACAGAACAGACCAGGCAGCCAAAGACATAAATGAAACTAAAAAGCTACACATGCTAATAAAAAACTAATAATAAAAATATAACAGCTGGATAAATGATCACTACATATAATTAAACAGCTGTGTAATTATGTATAATTGGCTGATTAAAATTGAAAGTGAATTCTTCAGTAACCAAATTCTACCACTATTTCTTCTAATGCATAAGACCAAACATAGTATTATAATGTATTATTGGAATGTAGTGTAATAAATTGTACTGAGAACTCAATGTATGTGAATTTGTGACTTATCCTTTCTGTGGTTATGATTTGGATCATTTTTCCCCTCATGTCGGAATTATGAAACCTTTATCTGCAGTAACCTTTAAGTCAAGGAGGAGCAAATCATATTAATGCCGTTTGACTGGTAGATGCTTCTATTAAGTGCATTGCAAAATATACACAAACAGCAGACAATGTAGCCAAACTGGTTACTGAAACTAAAAGTAATGCATTCTGACTGTCAACACTTAAAAACAGAACATTATAGCAAATCGTCATGCTGTGGGAAAAAGTCTGTTCACTTTGAAAGAAAAAGTCAAACAGAAAGAAAGAGTTTAAATGGTTTTAAACACTAAGACACTTGTCACTTGTCATAGAAGGGGGATACTCCAATGAATTTTGAGAGCTTACAAATCACTAACATTGAATAAAAGCAGTGAGGTGTAAAATTCCACTGAATTCAGTCCTAAAACAAATATATTCGAAACACTGTCCTCATTTCAATAATTTGCTGTAAAACCTAAAATTTATTTTCCACTTATATTCAGGTTGGAAGCAAAATACAAGCAGATGTTAACCATTTGTTAAATATAACATTTTAATATGAGATCGCTGATGTCTCAGAAAAAACAGGAAATCTATTTGAGATACATTTTGTATTGTAACTGTAATTTATTTGCATAATTACTCAGATATTCAGAAACTAGTATGCAATATTTATTCTGGTTATTTCAATTTTAAAATCTGTAATCATCTGTTATTTCTGCATTTCACCCTCCTCCATTTCACTTAACAGGAGCTTTATAGTTATTTATTTGGTATACTATGTTGTCATACTGGCAGAACTTCTTTCACACATTGACTGACAGCACACAATGGGAGGCAACCATGTACTGAGCCAAGAATCTGACAGGGTTATACCTGTGGCAGTTTGGTTTTGTTCACTGGTGAGATTTCACAACATTTCTAAAATATTTATCACCTACGCCCCACGTCACTACCCTCTGATTCATATATATATAGGTCTTTACAGATGTGGGCTGTCACAGAAGTGGAAAGATTTACTCCAGACAAAAAAGGGGAATTACTAACTTCACTTAATTTTTCTTTTAACTGCAGGGTAAGCACATTTTTATAATGTCAGTAAGATTTTGTAATAACACTCATCCCTTATTTTGAGAAGTATACAACCACTTTATTTCATTATACTGTATATTGTCTCATTACCACAGTGATTGTTACAGGTTTTAAATTTTTTAATATTTTTGTTTAATATAAATCTTTTGTTTTTGTTTTGTAATATTTCCTTTATCATGGCATGCAAAGACTTTCTTTACACTAATAATACATTTTTACATGCAAACACATTGACAAATTCAGAATTATATTTTTTACAATAACAGGAGTCCAGCGCTTCACTCTAGGCCATTTCAGCACAGTTATATAACTAAAACTACCTAATGTTTGAGGAGCGACACACATCCAGGGTTTAAAGTCTCCTCAGTCAGTGCACCTGCCTGTTCAAGTTTCTCCGCTGAGGCAGAGCAGTATGGTGCCAAAACAGTGACAGTTAAACTCTGGCATTGAAAAATACAGTTTGGCAGTGGAAAAATAACGTTTAGCACTGAGAGCTAAATTGGAAATGAAAAATAAAACTTTGGCCTTGAAGCATTTGTAATGGAAAAAAATACTAGAGATGGATATGGAACAATTTTCAATGTGGAGATTTGAAGAAAACAGATGTTATTTGTCAGGCAGAGTTTAGTTTAAACAACTTGGCATAGTTTCTTGTTGGCTTTGTTTTATGCTAAGGGGGGTCTTGTTAAAGGAAATAACTGTAAAATTCCTGGTATCTTCCAAAATTGTTAGGGGACACTTGAAAATAGTGAATGTGGTTTAAAGACATGAAAGCATTCATTAAATATAGTAACATCTACCTGTTGATAATGTTTTGATATAATTATCCGGTTTAAAGATGCATTATCAACTACAACCACAGTGTTATGATGGTAATTTATGGTATTTATTTGCTGTAAATGAAAACATGTAAAAAAACCCCTGATATTTCAACAGTAGCATCTACCAGTTATTATAAAAGAAATATGCTGTTTCTTGAAGGTAAATCACATTTTCCCGTAATTGAGATAACTGTAATTATGTCTATATTAGTGGTATCATCTATTCATTTAAAACAAGTTGGACAACAATACAGAGAACAAAACATTTTACAGTAATCACCAGAGGAGAGGAACCTCCTTAAGACCTTATCTCTTCCCTGCTGTTTCTCATTGACATACTTAAACTTGATCTGAAACCAGTAAGATTATGATCAACATCTGAAATTTCTGAAATGTGTCATGTGAGAAATATTCTCTCCTTTTCAGATCCTGAGACACCACTAACTTCACAAATATCTGCGCCAAAAAATACTTAGATCTAAATACAATAACATATTTCTTAAGTACAACTCAATGTTGACTCAAACATTTTATTTTCACTGCGTTTTAAAACTGTTAAGGAAACGACAACAAGCAGTAAAGATACTAATTCAGGCTGCTCTTTTTATTTTACAATTTTAGTCAGCAGTAGTTTCTTAAAATGACTTTAGCAGTTAAAATAAATTTCATACTTCAAAATTCAAAAAACGAATGTCATTTATTTCTCTGGAGAAAATAAAAAAAACTAGTAATAACAACTAGTAACAACACTTTTAACATATTTTTCTGGATGTTTTTCTTTGATAGATTTGAAGGAAGAGAAGATGGGTGTCAGACGGATTTCAGTGTTGCTGATTTTAATAGGTAAGCTGAGTGATGTTGAACAGGTTCCCATTGAAGTGTATTGCATTGTTGTCAGAACTTCATGACATAACAGTCTCACTGACGTACCAAAGACAAAACGTAGGGAAAGTTTCAGGTGTCTGAATGGATTTTAGAACATTTACAGAGCATTTAATTTTGTTTGCACTAAATAAAAGACACAGTTGAAAAAGTAAGTGATCTGGTCATAAAGTGTGAAGGAACAGTATCAGAGTTGAAATGACACATCTACAATTTAATGAAAAGGCCAGACTAAAAAGGTAAGACATCATGATGTATTAGTAGATAATATCACA